>NW_007732810.1:8582-43322 GCF_000696425.1 Galeopterus variegatus
AAAAGAGGGGAGTCTCCCTCTCTCTCTCTCTCTCTCTCTCTCTCTCTCTCTCTCTCTCTCTCTCTCTCTCTCTGCTCCCTCTGCTTCCACCGTCTTGCAATGTGAGACCCCTGGGTCACTGTCACCACCACCAGATGGACTTTGGACTTCCCCAGCCTCAGAAACCATAAGCAATAAATTTCATTTTCTTTATAAATCACCCAGTTTCAAGTTCTTTGTCATAAGCAATGGAAACAGACTAATACACTTGTGCTGGAAAGTCCACAGCCAGCATACTGGCTGCTTTCTTCTCCTTCCTCATGGGGCACAGTGGAACTTTGGGATATCTCCCCAAAGCGGCTCAGTTCAAGTCTGTTGGTATCTCAGTTTCCCTCACTGCATCCAGCCATTTAGACCTCCCAGGTTGTTCCAGCACTCTTTGGAACAGTCTCTTCCCAAACACCCAAACAGGAAGCAGACTAAAAGCTTCTTCACCCTCAGCTTTACTCTCAGCCAATCTAACACTCCTGCCTGCTGAGATTTTGAAATAAAAGAAAGATCAAAATATCTTTCTCTGCTTCACTTACTTTGGCATCTTCCTCTTTGCACAATCCTTCTGGAATGGTGTTCTACTCTCTTTCCCTCATATCCTGAGTTCTCTCTACTCCTGGCATATAATAAATCCTAAGACCTAGTAGCCAAGCTTGGCTCTCAATATGCTAAGTGAGAGCAAATAAGATTGTGGACTCAACTCAAAGACTCTATTTGGTCATTGAAGGTTGAATATCGACACCTTCTTTTCTCCCTCTCTCCTTTCTTTGCTTCTGCTCTTTTATTTCTACAAACACAGCCCTGATGCCTTCTCTTCACAGGCACATGGATACCTTGGGCTCACATGAGAGCCACTCATGTACACAGAAATGTGAAAGAGGAAGCATGTTAAAATGTGTCTCCCATATGGTATGTTTCTATACATGTCTACATATTGGTGTGAGTTCAGGGGGATTGTGTGTTTGCCCACAAAAGAGACATTACATTGTGTTTAGTATATTTAATGGCTTATGTTGGGGGCATAAAGGGCATAAAGAAGGACCAAGGCTAGAATGAAGGGGTATTTGAATGACTGGCCAAGGAGTTCAACCATAGAGAGTCACATTCCCAATGTGGTTTTGGCAAAGCAGTAGTTTGGTAAGATGTTCTGAGAGATACAGAACAAATCTATTTGGGGTTGCTGTATACAACACATCACTCTCGGAGACTCACACTGTCCATTAGCATGTTAATATTTCAGGTACCTGCCATATAGGAACACATATAGCACTATTTTACCATTGTAGGCCATATTCATGTAACACCTCTTAACAACCCAGAAAACTCTACTTGAGAATTGCTGCTAAAGTAGTAATAAAGCTGGGAATAGTTTAGGACAGTAGGGCTTTAGGAATTTCATTCATTTTTGTTGAGGATTTACTATGTACAAGGCACACTGAGATTAATCAGTCCATAGATGAGTGCCAAATCAATTCCTGAGGATTTAGAATTTCTCAAAATTTCTGTATTTCTGTTTAAGAAGTATAAAATATCAGCTATATGCAGTCAGTTTGCTATATAGTACAAGTAAAATAATCTGCTTTTATTTGATGTATCAAGGTAATTAAAGAGCTTACTAACTTTCCCCCCAAAATAATTGTTTATAGTGAATAGTTACTGCATTTCCATTGCTGGGTAGACCTGATACATTAATGGTGATGGATATTAATTATATTCAGCAATTTGAACATGATATCAAGGTATTGCAAAACATTTTTTCATGTTAATATTGTTACAACTAAACCTTTCAGTGATCTTTGAAAGGACCTATATGAAATAAAACTTGCAGAGTCCTACATTTCATTTTATAGTGAATCATATCCTTTTTTAATTGAAAATGTTACTACTTTTTAATGTTAATCATGATAGAATGCCTCAGAGAACTCTTTAAATTATGTTTTTATGGCTTGACCAATTTTATGTTTTAATTTTAATTTCAATTTCTTTCTCCTGCCTTCATATTGTATTCTTCTTTTTAATGTGCTTTTATCTTCGCTGAGTATACCAGAATATCAAAAGCATCTACAGTTGATGCCAGTAGTACTAAAGGTCAGAATCTCCAAAATCACCTATTTCAGGAGCACTTTATTTTCAATAACCACTTTGTCTCCTTTTTATAAATGTAGCGTATTTTGAAAAATAATTACATATTTTTAAACCTTTGTAAAACATGGGAGTCCACTGTAAACCTTTGTTTTACCAAAGATTGTTTATTCACCTTCAACTTTAGGTTTAGCTTTTTTTTTTTCTTTTTGTCTTCCTTTGGCCATTTCAGCTATTTGACTATCAGAAATCCTGTCAGGAAAAATAAATGAATATGAAGTTTGAAGATAAAGATTTGTAAGGAAAGTCTAAAAGGATCATGAAATGTCAGGGCTGAAAAGCACCCGGACGAAGAGCCAGCCTAGTGTTCTATTTACAGCAGCCCTGTCTTTTGGCTCGAATCTAGTTGCCTTTGTATCAAGTCGAATTTTAAAAAAGTCTGAAACTGTGTATTTGAGTGAGATTTGGTGATTATCTATGGTAATATCCAATTCTGCTTATTTCTGATTATGTTAAGATCAGCTAAAATATATACCATAATATTCTACTCATATCCAACATCATAATACTCCTTCAGTTAGCTAACGTAAGTATAGGTTGTAGGAAAACACACTCATTATGTGAAATTTAAATATTTATCTGTATAATGTCTAAAATTTCCCTAATATGGGTTATAACATATCCCGTGGTTTATTTGTCCATGATACAAATATGTCTGAGCACCCAATTTTAAGTGTAATACATTTTCCTAGTTGACATGCCAAGAAAATGGCCTACAATCATGATGAAATACAGACTTCATATGACAATAAATAATTGTCACTTGCTAGAAAAAGTTAGAACTATACACGTTTTTATCATAGAAAAACCTAAAAGAAATCCTAAGTACATTCTTATAGATAAACCATTTTGGAAATTTCAGATAAGACAGCTTAACACCAGCTTGGTGATAGGATTAAGTTACCAAATAGACACTTAAAATGGGCCATATACCATATCTTCATACAAATATAACTTATACTGTAAGTTGAAAGTGTGTATATGGTCAATTTTTTTTATTTTCACTTAAGTATTTTTATTCAATAAAATCATTGTTTTATCACCTTAGAGTTTTAACTTTGGATTATACTGAATTGTATTTAATAAGTGAAATAGTCTATACTCCTGCAATAAAATTTAAAGAGGAAAATCTGAAAGTGATCAAAGTCTAATTTATGATATCAGATTGAAAAACAGCAACTTAATGATGAAATATTTGATACCATCTTCTTTTCAGATATAGTCAGTTTGATGGGTTAGCTATGAGTTTTTCCATTTATACAGAAGATTTTATGAAATGCTAGAATTGTTTAACAGAACTCTTGTGGTAAATTCTACAACTTTATACAGCACTGATTAAACTGGTAAGGACAGAAAAATATTGCAGAGATTATTGTAATTCCATAATACCTTATTTTAGTAATGACATTTAATTCCCCTTGTTTGAAATGAACAAAGAGTAAATTAGAGGTGACTTTATCTTGTTAAATTACAGGTCTTAATTTTGATTGTAATTCACCCGAGAGCACTTAGCTGAAGTATTTACCTGCATTAATTTATACTATTCACACCCCAACTATAATGGATTAAAAAGTCTACTTTTTTTTTATGAAAACAGTTAAATCATCTCTAAACATTTTATTACTTGCTGATAATATTTCAAGGCAATTGTATATTTCATTTTGTTGTCTCAGACTCTAATGCCTTTGTTTAGTATAAAAATGAAGGTTTCAGAATCACCATAGTGATTGTTTCCTATGGAAGAATGTGTTACTTTGCATATTTTAAATTGCTCAAGGGTACAAAGAAGTATTAAAAATAATTTCATAGATCATAACAAAGCCAATGTTTTATTTTTTTGGCAAAATGTAAAATTAATTTGAGCAGTTAAGTCCATTAAAATCAAAGAGTAAATCTATTTAAGTGAAAAATTGTTTTCATATGTAAGCATTTTTTATGCAACAATATTACAAAAAATATTAATGGAAATTTTTCTCACATATTGAATCATTTACCTTATTTGATATACTTTCTTGGAAAGCAAATATAGTCTCTTTATTATATCCCTCTTAGGAGATACTTTAAAAGTCACGTATAATATTTTTGTTTTACAACCAGTGAAAGCATTTGCACAGTTATCTCAGAATTTCATTCCGGATGCTTCTGTACCGGTGAGAAGGTTCTAGACATGGATACTCCTCACTGGAACAGACAGCACAAGTAAAAAAACAACATTTCACTTCTACAGTTAAACTTACTTAATTTTGCAACCAAATGCATCAACTCCTTTAATTCCCATAATCTAATTTTTGTCTCCTATCCAACTACATTATGGAAGAACAGGGAATTACCTTTACCTACCCTCAGACCCCTCCTTCTTCTGAGCACATATTACAAAAGGATCCAACTGCATTTGCAATACAAAGTGCAGAGAACTTTAATGACCAAGTTAAATTAAAAGTATTATCACTATCTGTCACTTAATCCATTATTGAGTGATATCACTGAGCAGCTCACAGATAACATTGTCTGGGAATGCAAACTTTGATTGAAAAAAGAAAATATGTGCTTTGCTTCATCACAAAGAAAATTTCAGTGAAAAATGCATGTAGACACACTTCAAACAAAAGAACCACAGATTGTTGTCATATCGTATTATGAATTTTTGCTTGCTTGATTTTAGTAAGTTTTGGATTTTTTCAGAAGTGAGATTCTTTTTGTTAAGATTTTTAGAAAAAAAGGTGAAATCCACTTGACTGCTGGGAAAAGACTTACAGCTCAACCACTGCTTCTCCCTCTTCTCTTCCATCTGCCACTCAGTTGATGGAAAGCACTTCTGGCTATCTCAGGAATGGGAAAACGCCCAAGTCCTCTGCATACACTCTCCAGCACAGCTTTCCTTCTCCTGTGACCCATGAGTGTCTAGGGGAGTCTGAGCCATTTGGTTGAAGGGAGGTTCGACAATCCTTAAACACCACACCAGTATCTTTGTGAGTCTCCAAGGAAGAAAAAGCACAGTCCTTTCCCTGGAGCTTAACCTGGAGAGATTTCTCCTGTTGGCAAGCTTCAAAGCATATTTTGTGTCTTTGTGGAAGTGTGGAGAGGAGAAAGCCAAGTTTTTCTTTCCTATTTTCCTGCTGCAATGCAAACTCATTCACAAAGTGTGCCCTACTCTTTCTGAGTTTCCAAGGGCAGAGCATGGTGGACTTGTGTTCCAAATTAGGGACGGTGTCATTGCGTTTTCAGGCATTGCCTCTCCTCTGCTACTGGACCAAGGAATAGCAGATTTAATCTAATTGAATTAGGTTTTGTCCAAGAAGCATTCCCATTGCTCAAGTTTGGCATTCGAAGTATACTATGCATAGTGCCACATGTGATAAATACTGCTGAGAACATAAATTCTTAAAATTTGTGCGCAATTGGTGTTCAATAATTGTTATTCATAGATTTAAATATATTAAATATCAAGAGTCCTAGAACTAATATGCTATTGTTTGAAGAGTTTTGTTCAGCCAACAGGAAAACTGTGTATCTGGGACTTTACCCTGACTTGTGGTTGCCTCAGTGCTGATAGAAATTTCAAAAACAACCCAAGTGATATTAAAATTTGTGAAGTTCCTTCCAGCCCTACAACAAAAACCAAAGCATAATTACTAATGCAAAAACATTTTATTTTGCAAAAAAAATTACAGTCATGCAAAAACTATCAGCACCCACATAAACTTACATATTAAAGAGTTTGGTGCTAAACCACATCCATTAGGGAAACAGTCCATAACATACTTGAGAAATTAACCGTTCAGTTAGGAATTAAATTAGAGTGGCTGCAGTTATGACTTATAAAGTTATGTAATCTATATTAAATGTGAAAAAGTTTATCTAAACGCAACTAGTTGGTTGAATTATATGAAAATGCCAATATTCAACTGTTTTTGATTTGCAAAAATTGAGATTTTACACAGTTTAACCTAATAATCAGTAATTGTATTGAGCAGTACTGTCTAGTCGAATTTTAACTTACTGTGGTAGCTATTGTTTAAATCTTAAAGGAAATTATTATCATACTATGATCTGAGTTATAGTGACTAAGCATATCCTTTATATTTTCTTCTTGAGAAAAAAAAATGACATCAGAATATTGTTTTCAATGCCAGGCTCCTTTCTAATTACGCCTTAGCCCCATATTCCCAAATCTAAAGTGCTAGTTTACCATTTTGGAAAAATCTAAGACAAAACTAAAGGCCTTCTGAAGTTTATGTATTTTACAGATAGCTCTCTGAATATACTGTAACATAAAAATGTGACCCTATTATTTAAAAATGAGATAATTGCTTATATTGAAAAATAAGAGTGAAGTTCCTTTAAGTCATTGAATTTTCTTTCAATGCCTTGGGCAGAAGCAGCTCTGGTTTTGAGCAGGTGAAATCCTGTTTTACTGTCAGAATGCAATGATGCAGCAAAACCTTGTTGGCCTGTAAATCTATAATTTGAACCATAACATTTGAAAGCAAAAACAATTTTAGAATGTACCGAGTACCAAGTAGCTTACTTCCCATTTCTGTGATTAAGTTTGCATGACAAAATAAAATTGAGGTCATACTGCCATTTGGAATAAAGAAACACGTGCATGGAAAGAAACTGTAGGAATTATTTTTTTTAAATAATTGTAGAAATCGTCATTTTCTGGAAATAGTAGATATGTGTACAAATCAAATCACCTAAGCATCTCACTTTTGCATTATGGCTCCAGCTGAATTTCTTGATAAAATTATACCTGCATTACCACCAGCTGCCTCTTCTCAGTCTTAAGTATAATTCCATTTCGGGACTCTGCTATTATATCAAAACAGAATAAAAATCTAGTTATACAGTTCAAGAGTCTTCACAATTGGGGGCTCTTTGATTGTGCATTGTGTGAACAGCTCATCTGACTAATCCTCGATTCATTTTTATCACCTCATCTTACTTTAGCATTCTTGAACAGCACCTGCTGGAAGTGGCTACAACAATTTCGGTTGTATGAACAGCGTGTTGCTAAGACAGGAAGCAGGAATTTTCTAACTGGAAAGGGACTCTTACAATGAAGACAGCTTCAGCTCCAAAGGTTCGATGTCTCACCCAGTCACACGGCTAGTTCCTGGCCTGCTGAGAGCTCTTTCCACACTATCTTCATTCCTTGTCTTACGTGCTCATAGGTCAACCCTTTGCACGTAGGTTTACATGCATTCTTCAGTTACCACAGTTACCAACTCTGTAGGAATACCTACACCAACACATGTAGTGCTGGTTCCTATACCAACACTATGAGAATTCATTAGATAGAGTAAATGGAGAGCAAAGGAATCAAAAAAATGAATGTATTGTGGCTCCCCGTTAGGGAAGCTTCCTAAGAATAGGCAACATATTTCTTTAGCAGACTTTTATAGTGCAAAGATAAAGGAAGGAGTATATATTCCTGATTATGAGGCACTCGAATATCTTGGCTGTTTTAATTTTTCAAAAAAATCTTTGACAGGGGTTTTTTTCTGCCTGCAACTCTGCTTAGGTAGAACACCCAGAAATCACAAATTTGGTTGTAGTTCCTCAAAGGAGTTAATAATTCCACTCTAAAAAAAACACATCAAAACAGATTCAGAATGATTAAAGTGCTTTAAAATCTCTTGGGAACTATTCACTTGTAGTTTGTTATTTCTTGGTCTGTCAAAGGCTGCTTTTATGAATGGGAAGTGATTATTATTTATGGCCCTATTTGCCTCTGATGGAGGCTTATGTGCTGCCAAGGTTACCTGGGATTTGAGAAGGAAGAAGATTCACTTTCCCTTTTTTTAGATCAGTGATTTGTTGCATTTGAAATAAACCAAAAAAAAAAAAGACTTTCTTTTTGTTTTATTAACAATAACAGAAGAGTGAATGAGAGAAACTTGGACTGTTTCCACATCAAGTAGAATGAAATACTGATTAGACCATCAAGTTAATTTGTATAATGTAGGCTGCCAATATGAAAAACTCAATGCTACAGGAAAAATTTTTAGCCTGAATTATTTGATATTTCTGTTGATAGTCTGTTCTGGATTAAATCTCAGATTAAGAGAACTAATTAAAGGAAAGAATAAGGAGAAATAGGAAAAAGTAGGTAATCAACAAATATTTTGAACAAAACTGAGAAAAGCATTCTTATTCATCCGAGTGAGCATACTGTGCCCAATTCACAAGTGTAACCCATCTCTTAATTCTGCAGAGCTACAGAATTCCTCTTACCATTGAACTTGGCTTCTTCCGCACATTGTTTGAAAATATATACATTCAAGGATGGTGTTCTTGGCATATGCAGGTCTCTGTGCTTCTGCCTCACAGCAGAAAGGCTGTTAGCACACGAGAAGTTGCCTCTCTGCCATATAAAAATTCAATTAGAAGCTCCAGATTAAAAACTTAATTAAAAGGTTATGGAAAGAAACTCACCATGCACTAGGCTTCAAGACTTGCCAAACTTCAGCTCTGCTGAACCACCAGAGGGAGTGAATTTCATGGGCACTGGGGCTCTTCTATGAAAAATGCCTGGCTGCCGGCGATCCACATTCTTGGCCATAATGAGAAACTTGGGTGGGAAAGCATGTTTTCCTATAAATTAGTTGCTGAATAATACTACCTCATGTTTCAAGACCCCCTTCTGGAATTTCACCTGAAATATGCTCTCGATATGAGAGATATGTGAGACTTTTAAATCTCCAGTTTGGGGTCTCACTGAGAAGTCAAGCTGCACAATGCTGCTTGTTCACTACCAAGTCTAAAATGTGTTCAGATTTGTGGTCCTTTCTCTGCTCCTTAGTAATACACAAGTCTAACCAATTAAAATTCAGTTTCTGCATTTCACTGTGTCATCTCACAAAAACATAAATAAAAAATATGTTTTCCAACCAACAGTTTCTCCTGCTGCAGTGGAGACGTCATTTGTTGAGTTACTGTCCTAGTCCATGCTCAGTAAATAAAGTTGAATGAAAGAATACACTCTATTCAAGTGGGTGCTACTGTTCCTTAGAACTGAAGAGGTTAAGTAACATGACTGAGGACTCACAGCTCTTGAGTAGCACAGATCAGATTTTCAACCCAGGCAGTGTGACTCTGGAGCACATCTTCTTAAGTAATGCCAGGCTATATTCCTTCCAAAAGACCGTGATTTTCTCTAAATGAAACCAACTGGTTTCTTATCATCCAGGGACAGATCTAGATTTTGTGGGGCTTAAGTTTTACAATTTGGGAGATCCTCTTTAAGAAAAAGAATATAAAATTAGGAAAACAATATTTGCAGCAGGGCTTGGAAGGAGCCTGGTGCAAGTGATGGGCCCCAAAGCGTAAGCTGGATGGGTTTCATTGTAAACCCTCCTCTGTTCCCTTCACTTGGCTTTTGGCCTCCTGCCAGAGAGTCTTTCTTTATAAACAGCCTTTCTGGAGTCAGTGATATAACCCAGCAGTCCATTTAAACACATGTTATTTTGATCTAAGTTTTGGTGCCTCTTCTTAGAGCAATTTACCCCTAATTTCTATGTGGCAAGAAAGGTTATAAGATAGATTTTTCTCCAAGAACTCAGAAAAATTCCTCTTGTGAGGCACTTGGAATACAAGGAAATGGTTACTGGCCTCGAGTGTCTCACAATCTACCAGGGCAGACAGACATGTTAATAGCTACAATCCAGTGTGATACATACTGTAAGAGAAGAGTGTATAAAATGCTAATGGTGTCCCACGTGTGCTTAGAGACTGGGCTCCAACTCTGCCGTCTTTATGAAGCCTTTCCACACTTCTCTCTCCCTCGCTGATCTCCTCTGAAGTGATAAGATGCTTTGGGTCTATACTGAAGTACCACCTACCAACTTGTACAGTCGGGCCTGATCTTTTCAACTAGATTGAAAGCTCCTTGAAGGAGGGTGATCTGCCTGTCACCACAGGCTCCAAGGGTTGGGCACTGAGTAACTGTGTGATGGAGTGAATGTCGGAGCCACTGGTTGTGGATGTCAATGGGGCATACGATCTTTCTGAATGATGTCATCTAAAAGCCAGTCATCAGAAGCCGTCACTGAGCATGGAAGCTAAGGTAAAACTTCTTTTTTCTAATTTGACTGCACATTTTAGTGTGCTCTTGGCAGTTGAGGACATTTGATGTTTTATCCCAAAAGGGGATTCACAAAATTAATTTCTTCTATGTGTGTTTTATGTTAATCAAGGGGAAATTTATGAAACATAAAACTAATCACTTTAAAGTGAACAATTTGGCGACATGTAATACATTCTTAATGTTTTGCAACCACCATCTCTATCTAGTTCCAAAACATTTTCATCACCTCCAAAGGAAATCCATACCCACTAAGCAGTTGCTATCCATTTCCCCCTCCCCCCAGCCCCTGGCAACTACTTATCCTATGTCTGTCTCTATGGAACAACCTATTCTGGACATTTCATATAAGTGAAATAAAGCAATATATGACCTTCTGTGTTTGATTTCTTTCACTTAGAATAATGTTTTCAAGGTTTATCCACATTACAGCATGTACCATTACTTCATTCCTTTTATGGCTGCATAATATTCCATGGTATGCATGTACCACGATTTGTTGATCGTTTCATCCATTCATGGGCATTTGGGTTGTTTCCACATTTTGGCTATTGTGAATAGTGCCGCTATGAACACACATGTACAATGGATTTGTCTGAGCCTCTGTTTCTAGAGCTTTAGGGTACATACCTAGGAGTGGAACTTCTGCATCATATGGTAATTCCATGTCTAACTTTTTGAGGAATTGTCAAACTATTTTCCACAGAGCTGCACCATTTTACTTTCCCACCAACCATGTACAGGGTTTCCAGTTTCTCCACGTCCTCACTGACACTTATTTTCTCTTTTATTTTACTATGGACATCCAAGTGGGACTGAGATAAATTTTACCTTCAAATTACTCCTCTCATTTTTTTTAAAGACATTCAATAGTCCTGAGGGTCAATTCTTATCTACTTCCAGTGTTCAATTTGAGTTCCAGCGTCTCAGAATCTGGTTGTTTTGGAACATTTGCTAAGAACTATTAAGACCACAATGACAGAGGCATCATGTGTAAACAAAATATGCCCAGAGCAGTGCATCAGGATAGGGATCAGTCAAACAAAGAAGGGTGTTCAGCTATTCGGGGTCCCTGAAAGAAAACTTTAATGAAATTTCAAAATTTTGCACAACAAAAATGAGGACTCCTAGGCAAATTTCATTTTAGTATTTTAATTTAGTCTTTACATTTTCAGACTTAACTGAAAAGTGGGTTCTTAGAAGTGGGTGAAACACAAACACAGCTATGTGCTGATTATCGGAATTGTGTTTTGTCCTCAGCAAAACTTGCTTTGTTGTGATTGATGAGTTTTCTTGATAAAATATTTAGGTACCTTACATCCCTGACTTACCTGTTTTTACATGTAGACCTTAATGTTGGCATGCCAAACATTCCCAGTTGCATGGCTTTTTTCCAGTCAAGAATTAATCTGAAAGCTGAGCTGCAGGAAAACTTGAATAAAGGTGAGGATGTGCACAGTGGACATCTTCCTTGACTTTAGAACTTCATAGACTCATAGAACCTTGGACTTGCGACGAAGCTTTGGTGCCAGTGGTTTTAAAACAGATCTTTTAGTAGAACCTCCCCCCTTTTATTTATTTATTTTTCCATGATAAATACTATGCAGAGCACTTACATTTCATAGAGAAACAAACAGTAGCAAAACAACAGGAAACTCAATGACAAATAGAAGCAGAACTGCTCTGGTTGAGTCAGGGCTGGAGGCTTGGAGCGCTGATGCTACACAGCAGCTTCCGCTGCCCTCATCTACACTACCCCAGGGGCGTCATGTCCTCACACTCTGCAGAACAGGAGTGGAATGTCCCTGATCTAGTTCATTGCCCTCTCTCTGCCAAAGATTAAAGCTGCTGCTTGAACATCGTGACAACGAGCTCACTCCCTCACCTGGCATCCTATTTCATGTGTTGAACAAGTCTGAATGTTAGAAAGGAATTTGACACATTGTCCCTGTGATCTAGTTCATTGCCCTCTCTCTGCCAAAGATTAAAGCTGCTGCTTGAACATCGTGACAAGGAGCTCACTCCCTCACCTGGCATCCTATTTCATGTGTTGAACAAGTCTGAATGTTAGAAAGGAATTTGACACATTGTCCCTGTAAGTACAATCTGTTAGTTCTTGTCTTACCTATTGCAATGCTAAATCTCTCTTCCAGATGACAGAACTTCAGGTTTGGAAAGACAGGTGTAATGCCTTCTTTTTCTAGTCTAAATATCCCCAATTATTTCCAGCTCTGCAGACATGACATAGTTTCCAGACCATAGCTGTCTTCATCACCCTTGCCTGGAATAGTCCTGCTTTATGCAGGTTGTCCTAGCAACCTAGTTGGTGAAATTTTTCTCCAGAAAACAATAAATATCTAGATTTGGACGATAATTTAAGTGATTTCCTTAAGTAAAGACTCTTTCTCCTGCTCTGTTCCCCATTGAATAGACATGTGCTAGTGACGAAGAACTCGCTCAGAGAACTGAGGTTATGTTTTCCTCAGTCTCTGGCATCGGAAAACAGACAATCCAGGGGAAATTTGTCTAAAATGACTTTTATTGCTGACGTGTCTAACCAAAAACATCCCTCTATGTAAAAGTCTGAGTGCACAAACTATTTCTAACCAAGCAAGTTACGAAAGGAGGACCTAACAGTACTTGTCATGGCCCTAGAAGATATTGGAGTCAGGATGAAGCAAAGTCTAAACCAAAGATTTAAGAAGCCAGAGTGGAATAATCATAATTCCTTCCTTCTGTGAAAATTTGATAGTTGAGTGATCAACAAATGATGGGAAATTTGTTTAAAACAGTAAAACAGAACTCTTCTCCTATCTTTTCTTGGCTCTTTTCTTTAAACCAAAAAATGTGTAGGGTTTTTTAAGAGGTGTTTAGAAAGATATTTTTAGGATTCATTAAAGGTAATCGTGCACATATGGAAAATGAGATGAAATTTTATTCTGTAGTAATTTACAAATGTTTATCCAGTGTGCTGGCTGCTAGAATCTAGTTATTAGAAGCTGTGAAAAGCAGCAGTCTATGCCAACACTTTGTATATATTTTGCGTGTTTCGTGAAGATTTTTTTTCTGTTTCAGTTGACTCTTTGAGATGACCATAGTAATTTGAGTAAGAAATAATGTTTTGATACGTAATGTACAATAGTAATTTAATCGAGATCTTTGAAAAGATTGTGACAATGATAAATGTAAACTGCTAATATTATTGTTTTCGGCATCTGTCAGATTAGGCCTCAAATTTCCTTCATGAGAACATTTGAGCTCTCATCAACCACTTATCATTCTCAAAGGCAACAACTCATAACGGCTGTCTCTCCTTTAGGAAAAGGCTAAGCTTAAAGAATTTGTCTTGCTAGTAGCAGTAAAGTTAAGTGCTAACAGGGGAAAGATACAGAAAGACTTTTTTTTTGTTAGGAACATTAAAAATAGCCACTAAACTATTTTTGATTAAAATCAAATAATTTTTATTTTTTACAGCTTCCAAATTTCCATTAAAAAGATTTTCTATATTCTTTTTAAATTTCCGCAATAAAAAGAACTTACCTATGGTTAAGTCTATATTTCATATAGACTTCTCCCTCAAACTTCCAAGAGCTAATCTTACATATGTGTGTGTATGTGTTTGTTTATGTGTGCCTGTCCCTTTTATTCCTCATGGTATAATTGTAGGGTTTATCTTTAGTCAAAAAAACTAGGTGGAAACTTATCAAGGTGACCTAACTAATTCCTGACTCCATGCAGAATATTATCAAGACATTTAAAGTTTATATTATAAATATATACATGGAAGCCTAAACCCTGTAGACATGCATTGGCTCAGACCTTATAGACACGTATAGGTACTACACATGACCTATATGTGTTTACATTATATACACATATAGGCATGTAGCTTATAGCCACAGAGAGGTCTATATCTTACAGAAAGGACCAGAAATTTCTTGATGAACATTTTAAAGCACGCACAGTTGAGGTGTCCTTATAATCACAGAATTTTCAAATTTAGAGGTTCAATATCCTGTTCCCTCTCTCCTCCCTAGGAATAGTGGATGGACAAGGAAACTGAGACTCTCGGTAATTTGCATTAGGCTTGCAGAATCAGTGGTCAGGGACAAGGCTCTTAATTGTTCTGATTCAAGGCTAGTGCATATGCTCTCAGTTCATAAGCATAGCTGTTCTTTAAATACAGAATGTACAGTCAGATCATAGAATGCTGTGCTAAATTGGATCCTGATTTGGTTCAACAAATACAAGCAGGTAAACTGATCATGTATTCCTGTGTTAAAAATCATATGTTGAAATCCTAACCCCCAAGGTGATGGTATTAGGTAGGGGCCTTTGGGAGGTGATTAAGTCATGAGGATGGAGCCCTCATGAATGGGATTTCTGTACTTATAATAAAAGGACCAGAGGGATCCCCTTCCCCTTCTGCAAGATGCAGTGAAAAGACAGCTATCCATGAAACAGGACGCAGGACTTCATCAGACACTGAATCTGCCAGCACCTTGATCTTGGACTTCTTCACCTCCAGAAGTGTAAGAAATAAAGTTCTGTTGTTTATAAGCTACCCTGCTTATGGTATTTTGTTACAGCAGATGAAACAGACTAAGGCACATCATTTGTGTGCAGACTTTTTTTTTCTAAACCTCCCTTATTCTACGTTCCTTTAGATGCAGTTATCTAAAAATCCACCACAATGTCAAAATCGAGTCTCTTAAGATATTCTAAAGCATTCTGATTTTTTGCAGTTAATATGTTTCATTTAAAACATCACAGAGGCAGATCGTTGTCAGCTTGTAATTTATTTAAATTACTGTTGGCTTCATTTCCATTTTTCTGGTCTCTAGCTTAGCTTTCAGAGGCAGAAAGTGAATCTGAGTACAGAAAATGCAATATATTGTTTTTTCAAAACAAATGTTCAATTTTGTGAGACCTGTAAGTAACAACAGATTTCAAAAATTAAAAATAAAGAGACCCAATGTGAAATTGGGTGCCTTCTTTTCAAAATGAGAAAGTGTGAACATTTTTAGAAAGGCTGTCCTGGATATTGGAAACTGCTAAGCAAGATAATGCAGGCTGGGTCTGGTCTGGAGTATTGATTCAGATGTCATAATTAAATGAGCCTGAGACTGGGCTCCGATAGACACTGTTTGGAAAGATAGATAAAGAGTCAGGAAGAGATATGAGTTAGAGCCTCTTTCCCTAATAGTAGTTGTCAGAATTTCAAGGGTGAGAGGTTCTATCACTTGGAACAAGAACAGTGTGGGTGTGATGGGATTTGGCATCTTATCAATTCTCTCCTTTCTAAGAAAACATGTGTGACATCTGTGATTTATTTCCGATCTACCAGTCTGGTGAGCATGAGTCTTGAGTTTGCTGCCAAATTACTGTACTCCTCTACATGCTAAAAGGCTGCTGTCACATTTAAGACTGTCAGAAATTCAGATCCTTCCCGTGGGTGATCCCAGAGAGCCTATAAAATAGGGATTTACTTTTTGCTTGTAGCAAGCCACGTGTGGGAGTTATGTCGTTGCCAATCAATTTATATTATACCAAATTAGCTTTTCCCCCCTAATTTCTGCATACATGGTTAAAACATTATTATAGCCATATCAATGGAAATATAAAACATGAAAACAAACCCTCCCGTAATCTCACCACCCTAACACAAATGCTACTTCCCCAGCCTCTGTCCACATGCACCTATAACATTAACTTTTACTCTTAGAAAAGTTTTTTCTGATTAACAGCACTTTACTGCTATGGGGGATATCACCCAAAAGTGGGGGGAAGGGTATATTCCTGGTTGGATGTGAAAAAAGAAGAGCACACCAAAACCTGTGCCATGCAGTGGGATGGGACTGAATTAGGGCAAGGGCTCCAGAAAGGGACACACGTTTCCCTTATCTCTGGTGTAGCTCTTGGAAGGTCTTTCATTTGCCAGCCAACTTTGTAAGGATTGCCTTCTCTCATCTTTACAGACTTACCCTCAAAAGGGAAGAGAGGTGATATAAGCACATGGGGCATCAGTGATATTTTATTTGAAATGCCACCTCTTCCTAGCCCGGTGGCAGGGAGAGATATCATTTAAGTTGACACAGCAGTTCCTCTGGCCATTGAATCATGACCTTCTGACCCAGGAGCTAGCATGAATCCATAGGATTTATGGAAAAGACCTGAATATCGCAGAAAGGCAGTCCTCACCAATCGTTTGTTCACCATGCCCGTCTTCCTGTTTTATCCTCATTATTAGAAGAGTCGTTATTTTCAGTCATTCGGTTGCCTTGGGAACTGTAAACTGACCCTAGTGATAATTCTCAATGGCACTTATATATATATAATGTTTATCTGATCTGATCATTTGGATTAACCTGCCCCCAAAATGAAATTTATAAATGACTTTTACTCTTAAGGTTTCACACAAAAAGGGCTTTTGCAACCTATTTTCCTTTTTCCTTAATTTTACTTTTTATTTTATTTTTTAATGTTTTGTTTGGTTTTATTGGTTATGAATATTCATGGTGTAGTTTTATTTTTTAATCTATCAATATACAATGTAGTTGATTTTTGTGTCCCTTTACCAATTACAACCTATTTTCTTACATTAAGAATTGTAAGCAAACTGGAAAATCATCGGGATGTATTTTATTTATTGAGACTCTAACCTCCTGTTCATTTACAATACGTAGGATCCAAATGTATGCAAACTGATTAAAAAAATATTGTATAGACTGGTTTTTTAGGCATTGGAAAGTGCTTACATTTTTAAGAAATCTAAAAGTGGAAGGACTCTAGTTATTTCATTGCCCAGCTCCCTAATCCCACAGATAAGGTTCTGAAAGGTTAAGATTATCAGTTAGGAATCTGAGGCATCCAACAGTCTAGCATGGGCTTTGGAACCAAAGGCCTGTTGTGCATCGCAGATCTGCCTCTTACTTAATCCCTAGGAGTCCTTGAGCAATTGACTCGGCTTCTCTCTATACCTTGATGTCCTCAGCTGTAAAGTGGAGAGAAGATTCCTATGTCTAAAGTTATTGTGAAGATTAAATGAGGTAAGTTAACAAAATGTATAGCAACATCCTGACACATTTTAGGCGGTGGGAGCCACTCTTTGGAGAATGATCCTTTGGAGGTGGAGATGGTGATAATAACATTAGAATTATCCTCAATCTTTTGCCACATTTCTTGCCGCACATCCCTTGGTCTGAGGGTAAAGGAGCATCAACTTGAAGGAAGGCTTTTTTCTGTAGTATTTGGACTTTTATTTTCATTTCTAGATATGAGATGCGTGTCTTGCATTTAGACAATCCTTGCTGGAAAGTGTTGCCAAAAATAAACAAGCTGTCAGGCGCAAATGGTTCATTTCTCATCTACTCAGATGACATCTGGTTTAAGTGTGATGAATACATACTTGTTTAAGTCATATGGTGACGGTGATGCTGTCTGACAGAAATGTTTACAAATATTTTGGGAATCCCCTAAGTGCTTGCTACCAAAGAGTGAGCTTCTTTAAAATGGGGAAAAATCATAAACTTCAATCTATCAAAATGACCCTTGCCTCAGTCTCCTTGGGCTATAAGATTTGGAGCTATACCTGCCACACTGGAGATTAAGAAGTGGTGATTTTGACATTAAATGTGAATGCCACTAGCAACACGCTGATGTGAAACAAATGCTCAGTGGTCATTGGGACATTTAGGAAATAGCCTTTGAATAAAAGAAACGTCAAGCATCCCTGCATGTTTGAATGGACCGCAGTACATTTCATGGTTTGGTTATTGTTGTTATTGCCTTTGCAGCTGTTTATTTCATAGTGTTTAGTGGCTTGTACTAGGCCAAACCCAGAAGAATCTAAGAGGAAATGGAAGATGTGTTCCTGTCAGGGGACTTCACAAGGCCACTAGGGAAATAATCGGTCTTAAAATAATGCTTGATTATTCAGATCCGTAATGAACGGAAGTGGCTTATACTGCAAATGTCTATGTGCTGGGTATTATCAGTTATTTTGGATTGTTCTTGCCAAGCCAATTCCTTGCCATCCTGAATAACCTGAGAATTAGCAGCATTTAATTGACATGTATTGATAGTCATTTATATGTAGGGAATTTAAATTATACACCGAAATTCTAAATTATCTGAATATTGAAAGTTGAAGGCTTATGCATAATGCATAACAATTGTTCAGTGAGTTAGGAATAAACATTTACATGGAAAAAATCATGTGAAACATATCTCAATGCATAAAGAATGCATGCTTCATATATAGCCCATTTAATAATATATTTATGAAAAGAAGAGAGAACAAACATCTCTTTTTATGCATGATATGATCAATAGCTACTGTTTGTATAGCACATTACAGTTTTTAAAATACTTTCCATAAATTACATCATGTGAGATAATGATCCTATTTTAATCTGGGTATTTAATTATATTTTTTAACAATATAATCGGCATTTCAAATATATAGTTGTTTCCCTGAAACATCAAGAAGCAAAACCAATTTTATGAGCTGTTTATATGAAGTAGGCTCCGAATATTTCAGAATAATTGATTTTTATATGTTAAGTCTATTATCTCTATCATTATGTTTTCTTCAAGTTATTTGTTGCTAATTTACAATTGGAAAGATGAGGAGGTTTATAAACAGCATTAGAGTTGGCATTTTATGGTGCAACCGAAAAGGTGTCAATTCGTATTCAACATAAATTACAAAAATTTTTAGTCATGTCCCAAAGCATTAATGGTAGTAGAGTAATTGTACAGAAAGGAGAAATCATCTCTGTTCAAATGAGAGCGAGCCTCAGTTAATAGGAAGAGGGTTGGTAATCTCAGGTTTGCACAGGGTCTTTGAGTACTTTCATCAGACTAGAATTTATAAAAATGCAAAACACAGAAAAGTGCATATAAAAATATATATATGCATGTGCTCACACATGTGTGTCACTATGGATATGTTTATGCTCATTCATATGTGTAGAGCATAGGAAAAAGACTGGAAGTGTGTATAAAACTGATAAGTAAAAATAAATAAACAAATGCGCCCAAAGTATTTGATGATACCAAGAATAAAAAGTGGATCCACCTGGTTGGATCTGCCCTTTTGGTTGTTGGCTTATAGAGGAACTTTCTGGTTTTTTTCTCAGGTGGGAGTTGTCCTGAGCATCTCAGGATAAAGAATCTTTACTTTTGGTCTTTTTTATCTCATTGGATGTATCTCTGCCTAGTGGCGTGATGCTCACTGTTGAGCAACTGGCCCCTGGGTTGGGAGAGGAACTCTAATTTGCTGATTTCCATGCTGAATACTCACAAGGTGGCCAATTTTAAGCTACCATTCTGACCACAAACAGCTCCTAAAATCCCTGGATCTGTAATCAGCCATCTATTCCAATGGCTCAAACGATGGCATCTAGAGCCTTGATTCTCCTCCATAGGGATGCTCCTTGGCTGGGTATCAGGTTTTCCTAGAAAAATGTGCTGTGAGAAGAGGAGGCAAATGAGAAGACGACTTGTTTAATAATTCTGTAGCCAACCCAAGAGTAGAACTGGAGGCCCAAGGCTCGGTCTTGCTGAGCCTGCCACCAGATTGAAGTGGCAGCTATCACTCTCCCAATGATCGCAATTGGCATGTTCCCAACCCAGTAGTGCCAACGCAAAAGAAGGTTTAGTTGGCCACTTCAAGCACTTCATTAATAAAGTGGAAGTAATAATTCATAGGATGCCTAAGAACTATAAATCACTTAGAAAATGAAGTGCTTATAGAGGGTGCTTCAAAAAGTTCATGGAAAGATTCGTATTATCTTTTAAGTCTATTTTTCCATGAACTTTTTGAAGTATCTCGTATTTAAATATTTGCACATAATATATTTTCTTCTTCAAATCAACACTTTTGAGTGCGACTCAGCTTTTTCCAAATGGTACGTTGTATGACTCCTACAGCTTCATGCTCTCTCATTCTGCTCAGTGCTAAAACTATTAGTCAATTTTAGAGGCAACGATGGCTGTCCCGTGTACCTGTAAGAGGTTTTCCCTTTTAAGACACAGTTTACAGCAGGAAGCAAGCCTAACTGTTGGCATGGCCCGGTCAAGGACAATGCCATTGAGGAAAGGGTTTTGACTTAATTAAGACATGGCCTCTTTCAGGCAACTGCCTAGAAATCAAGAGAGGAGCCTTCGGGATAGATCTGACTTTCCTGCTCAAAGGACAGAAGGTGCGTTTGTGGCTTTAGGGAAAGATGGATTCAAATGATGGGAACATTTTGCCCTCTCTGCAGCCCAGGAGTATCCTCAGCCACAGATGAGATGGGGATGTCGCTCCTGTGGGAGATAAGTGGGAATTGGGGATACCGGTCTCATCTGCAATCAGGGGAGTGGCTGGCTTACTACAAAGTAGACTTCGTGATGCAGGTGGGGGTTACTTCGGTGATGCAGCCGGAGAAAAGAGCATTGACATGGACAACACAGGATGGTTTCGATTCCCTGTGAGGCCGACTTCCCCCGGTATCCTGCAGCGACCTTGGAAGGAATCCTGGGTCTCTGTCACCTCCACAGCTCTCTGGGGAAGCACACATAAGTGTGTTTGATTTGGGGATTAGGTAGCCTGAAGAATGTCTTCGTCTCAGTTTGCTGCTTGCTGAGCATGCTTGCTCCACGGGAAGATTAGACCTTTTTTGTTTGTTTTGTTGGAGGAAGCGCTCAGAAAATCCAGGGCCCTCAGCATACTGCAGCTGCCCGGCAGGGTCAGGGGAGGTTTGGTGCTTTGCCCTGAACTAATGATCTGCCTTAAAATTTCCTTTTTTTCTAATCTACCTGAACTAGACTGATGGTTAGTTGTATTTATTTTATTCTTTGGTCTCTGCATGGGGGATTTTGGGTTTTTTGTTTTGTGTTTTGGTCTGTGATCTCCAGTTTTTGTGGGGGGGAGGGGGTTCAGCATTTGTAGAAAGCATGCTGGCTGTACTGAATACCACCCCAGGTACTGCTCAGAAGGTATCAGTGAACTTCAATGGCTGTTAGATCCTTGCATAAACCAAAACAGAGAGACCGGCTTGTGGTAAAACACTGGCCTTTCTGCATGCTGGTTGTAATCAAACATGGATTGTCCTTCCTGCCTGGGAGAATCATTTCCAAAGCCAAGTGCCTTTCACTAAAGAAATGTCAGCACTATGATCAAAAGCTCCTGGCTTCTTTCTAAATGTCCAACTTCCAGGGCTAGAGTATTCCCCTGTATGTTGTCTTATGTCCATATTGGTAGCAGGGAATCATATTGCTTATTTTTTTTTTTTTTTTGGTATCTGAACTTTGAAGATGGCTACTGTTTTCCAATTTCCCTACCAACTCTTCTCTTCAGTGAGATACATTTCTGTATGCATGTCTATTTCTCATTCTGCATAATCCCCTGCCGTATTCAACAGGTGTATCTAAGGTTGCTATTGTAGGTCCTACCTTGCTATTGTGTGGCCTACCATGAGTAGACAGAAACACCACTTTGGAGAAGGGTTTTCTAATAGTGTACTCAATTTGCCTGTGTAACTGCTGACTTGTTCAGAGTTCAATAAATCCTTTTAATGGAATAAGATGTTCAAGAGAGATAGGATTAACATGGGACATACTTATTCATTTCCCACATTTCAAACATAAGCAAGAAGTATTTTGATAAATGAATTGAACAGAGTAATTTCATTATTGTCTCTAGAAATACCTTTCAAAAATGGTGAGAAAAAGTTTAGTGTTATCATAGAACTCCGCGTGAAGGAACAAGTCATATTTTCTTTCTCAGAGCCCTTGAGTGTTAAATTCTTTTTTCTTTGTGGGTGGTTGATTGAAATTATTTCCCCTAAATATAGAAAGTATTTAGGCCTGTAGCACTTTTTTGAAGGATGCTGGCAAGAATGTACCTCCAACTTTAGTAGTCAGGACTACTGAAAACGAAGGAGGATCCCAGTTAAAGACACATGGTTCTTCATCTCCCCGGATCCTTTCTAAATGTCTGACTGCTAGGGGTAGAGTGTTTCCCTAGGTGTGCACACATGGTATGCTGTTCTCTTTTTCTCCATGTTTTTTTTTGTTGTTGTTGTTGTTATTGTTTGTTTGTTTTAATTTAGTCTTGTAGTAAGCAAAGAGCTAATGCTGTAAATGGTTTGGCTACCTGAAATAGCCCAGTAAAGTGTCCTTTAGGGAATTTTTGGAAAGGAATGCAGTGGAGCTTAGAAAGGCATTCTAGAGGCCCAGCACACACACATACAACATTCACACACAGACACATGGACACACATACACACTGATGACACAAACACATTCTCACAGACAGATACACTCACACATACCCCACACATGTACGCACACAAACCAGCTGAAGTAAACTTGCAGATAACACAGAGCTAGCATGTATTGAGTGTCTAAGGTATGCCTTTTACTGCGCTAAGCACTTCACATGTGTTTTCCTGTTTTATTCTCACAACCACGCTAAGAAAGAGGTGCTGTGATTACCACCATTTTACAGAATTGGGCACACAGAATACAATAGAAAGGAAAGAAGGAATGCATAGTCCTCTGATCTGCACTTAAACTATATATTGAATCTAAAAACTCACAAGCATTTTAACTTAATCTGTTGCTTTGGCAACTTCTTCTTTCTGCGATATAGCCATATGTAACTCTACTCAGCAAATTATGACGCAAACTAGTATGCTTGAATAAGCTTTCAAAATCATGTCACCTGCCTTAATTTAGGCTTCCACAGCTTCTCCCTGGATGGTGCCATTGTGTCCTGAAAACCTGACCCGCCTCTGTTTCTCTCCAGTTCATTCTCTGCACCACCTTAGCAACTCCTCCTAAGACACAGACCTGGCCACATCACTACTGTGTTAAAAATCTTGCAATGAGGTCACATAGTCTCAGATCTTGAACATGATTTTATAGGCTTTTCACTACCAAATATCTACATACATTGTATACATAACTCCAACTCAAAATTTTCTCTATCTCTATTTCCTCTCCCTATCTACATCGAAATAGGGAGGATATCTTTTTCATTCAACACCTGGTTCACAAGTCACCTCTATCAAGGTGCCCTCTGCAACTCCTCTGCCAATGCAATTTATTTTAGCATTTATCAAAACATGATGGCTTTGTCTACATATGCCCCTGTTCATTAGACTTTAGCTGCCCAAGAGCAAAGACTGTGACTCACTTATCTTTGTTTCCCAAGCAATTAGCACAGTGACTGGCATGTAATAAACACTCAAATTACATTCTTTTTTTCTTATTTAATTTTATTTTTTTAATGATTGAGTGAATGGATGAACTTCTTTATCCTGTTGTGGTCTCATTTCTCTCCAGCACATTTCTTGCACTTGGGTGGTTAACTTTGCACTTTAACTTATGGTCACTTTCAAGATGCCTGCACCTAGCTACTTCTTTTACATCTGGAATTTGTTTTTGCTATTTCTCTTCTCAAAATGTTCTTTTTTTACTTGCTTCTCTCTGAACAAAGATATTGAGGAGGCAGTGTTTCATAAGAGCTAGGCCCAAGTGCCCGGGGCCGTGACCTGAGCCCTCCACTCATAGCTCTGTGATACCAGCAGGTTACTTGTGACCACTTTTCCAGCTGTCAAGGGGATGTGGCATCTTACCCAAGTCATGTGGAAGAGACAGCAGCACTTGCCTCATTCATCCAGGTCATTCAGGAAGGCCTCAGAGAGCTCAGGACTGGCTCTTAGGTTGCTATTGAAATATTAATTATATTCTTAAATAGTATTCCACCATGAACTATGTCACCCTTAACTGTGAATGTGCCCAGAAAATTTTTAATCTGTGAGAAAGCAACAAGAACATCATAAAGAAAGGAAAAAAATCACTTCTTCAACCCTTTTTGGAAACAGGTAAGATACAGCTTGCTCATGTTATAATAGAATATTGTATATTCTATTATATATAAAATATATAAAATTTAAAAACATTTTTAAAATTGCATGTTTATCAAGGCAGATATGAAAATTAGGATTAGTGAATATATAGACTGATATGAGCTCTCAGAGTTGACCAAATAACAAATTTATAAACATTCCTGAATTTGTCTGACCCATTTTTCACACATACAATTATAAAACTGCTTTAAGCATGATTTATTTTAAACAAAACCAGCACCTAACATTATGAGGTGCTCAAATACTGATTCTCCTTTTTCCACATTTCATTTACAAAGTTAACTAGCAACCATGAGTTTGGAGTACTCCAAATTTAAGCTTCTTAAGTGCTGATTATCAAGCAAAGACTCCAAACAGCCTGTTTGGTGAAGAGGCTGAGTTACACTGGGCTCTGCTCTGCTCCGGCAAACATTTAAATTCTCATGGTGGTATAAGCCTCTTGGATGATATTTGACATTTTCTCTATATTTGGTGAAGAGGCTGAGTTACACTGGGCTCTGCTCTGCTCCAGCAAACATTTAAATTCTCATGGTGGTATAAGCCTCTTGGATGATATTTGACATTTTCTCTATTGATAGACAGAGACAGACAGACAGACAGATAGATAGATAGATAGAAAGAAAGAAAGAATAGGTAGATAAGTAGGAAGACAGGATGGGGCTCACTACTAGGTTTTTTTCCTTTTGATTCTGTTCTTGAAGATTAATTTTAATGGATTCACTAGAATTGAATATGAATATCTCTATCTAAAGGTCATCATAGTTATGTTCCCAAATAGGTCATATTTTTTTGTATTGCCATCAGAAACAAATGAGTTGTCTGCATGTCTGCCACAGAGCTTAGCTTCTAACCATGTTTGTGCTTATGAGTCATGGAATTGCATGGGAGATCCAGAACAGACCAAAATGCTGGCGTGGAGACATGTGGCACCATTTTATTGATACTCATATGATGCCTTGGGATTTTAAATGCCTTTACCATGTCAATGTCTATAAATTTAGTCTTAATTTTTAAGGAATAGAGGCTATTGATGAGCAATTTGGCTTTTCCTCCTGATAAGACCTAGAAGAGGAGGTAACGATGTCCAAAGGGCCAGTACTAGCAAATGACCACTTCCTATCTTGCTAAAGAAAAAGGATGGAAAGGAGAGGGTTAGATTTTCAGCTGTTGTTTTTCACATGTCTCATTTCTTAGCCTCCAGACTTCCATGATTTTTTAAACATTTATCAAGCTGTGAAAGTCATTCTGTGGTTTATCTTCCAAAAAGAGAAGATACAGATACTGACTAGAAAGCATTTGTTTCATCCTAACCATTCAAATCTGTTCTTCAATTTAATTCTTAATGCTACCTGTGTCCAAATCAGCCTTTGATAACCTAATATTCCAAAATCAAGGGCATAAATTTTAGGCCCACATTAGCTGCTGTTATTGGTGGGAGATGTTAAGAAGGGGATGGAAGCAGAATTGGAGTCTTGTTGGATGTGATTACTCTTTTGTGTTTCTCTGAAAATATTTGTCTATTTCACATTCGCAAAATCTCCTTGACTTTCCCATGGAGTCTTTAAGAAACAAAGCATGTTGCTGTGCAGTGTGCGGCTTAACAAGATTTTGAGGTTTGCAGATCCCCAAATCCCGCAGAGACTTGGGTCTTGCTGGTAACATTCGGACAGAAGAAGATACAAACACGGAATGAATTAACAGTCGTATTTCTCTGTCAGGAACACCCAAAACCCTGGTGTTACCTTTAAGGGAAAAGAAGAGCACAATCCGAGTTTGAAATATGATTTATGTCAGGAAAATTGCAAACTGTGCACGGGGTGGAACTTGTTTTTTTCAACCCTTGAGACAAGATGGAAACACAAAGCTTCAGTCTAAAAAAGGAAAGAGTAAAATCTATTCCTGCACTTCCAGCTGCAGTTCCAAGCGAACTGATTGAAAAATCTAAACAAAACCAATGTGAAATTAATTGCAAAGCCAAGGCTTTCTATCACTATGTCTGGTTCAAAAGTGAGTTGTTATAGCAACAGGAGAAAAGTAAATGAGCATTTCACATTGGAAAATTATGCCTGCCTCTTTTCTAAACAGCGCTGTCCGGCAGTCAAATGAGCCCAAGTCATTTAAAGGAGAATTCCATTTTAATTGTTGAGGCTGGCACCAAACCTACCTTTAAAACCAAAAGTTCATTTCAATTAACCTTATCCCTCAAATCGATATAATAAATTCTCTGGCAGGATGAGACTGAGGTGCGTCCTGTCTGATGAAGATGACCTTAGGAAAATACGGTGCCAAAGATTTCAGCGCTGAAGAATAGCCACAGTGCTGAGTGGCACTGAGCTCCGGCCCGGGCACTGAGCCTTTCACCTCAAGATCATTGTTTTTAATCCAGTATAGATTGGAAGCAGGCGAGAGACCTTGCTTTTTAACACTTATTCACTGACCTGTATTAAATTGGATGTTGATCTGGGTCCAGCTTCAAATAGATGTCTACGTAATGGACATTTTCTGATCCCTACACTGGTTTCAGGAAAGAGGTAAAAGGATGAATGAGATTGAGGAAGATTTTTTGTTTTGTTTTTGTTTTTTCCAATTCTGTAAATAGCCCCTTCATAACTGATGGGGTATATTATAGGGGGATTTCTTGAATCAGGGGTTGAGTCCTAAATATCTTGTAAGGAGTCTATCTCAAAACTGACCCATTTCTGTTTAGTTAAGCATTTAGAATTATCAATTATAAGGCAGATGCTCACATTTAAATTAATTTGTAAATATGTAAAACAACAAGGGAAAGAGAACCAACCCTAAGTCCTTAAGAGCAACCCTCCCACAAAGCCTAAAGCAAATTTTAATTATTAGCTATAACTGATCTGTATAATTAGCCTTGGCTAATATTCCCTAATACCTTTCTATTTAAACAAACAGACACACTATTTCCATATACAGATGAGTTTGCAGTTCCAATAAATCATTTCCACTTTAGGAATGAGAAGCAGTAAGCGGGTTAAG
The DNA here is from genome assembly GCF_000696425.1 of Galeopterus variegatus. NCBI lineage: Eukaryota > Metazoa > Chordata > Mammalia > Dermoptera > Cynocephalidae > Galeopterus > Galeopterus variegatus. The sequence goes on from NW_007732810.1 coordinate 35,769, forward strand.
ACTCATCATTGGGGACTGTAAGAGGACCCAAGTCTCATAAAACCCTCACCTGAGGGGTGCCATTTTTCATGTAAAGAGAGGAAAAGGAACAGAGTCAAATTTGGAGCCCCAGGCTTGCCTCTGCCTAGCTCAAATGTATTGGTCAGGGGTTACCGAAGCTCCTCCTAGTCCCTGTTTGTACCTCCACCCAGCTCAAGTGCCTTGCTCAGGGGTGACCGAAGCCCCTCCTGGCCCCTGTTGGTGGAAGTGGAAACAATGCTCCTCCCACATCCCTGGCCTCCCAGGCATCAGTAGACTTGGCCAGCTCCTGTGCCCTGCACTGGAGGTCCCAACGTGACTCATCAGCTGACTCATCCAGGAAGCCATAACAGAAGGAGAGTTCCTCTGGTTCACCACTGTGATTTTGATTCAGCAAGCCTTGGATGGAATTGAGGAACCTGCATTTTTAACAAGCTCTCCATGGTTTTCTGATGATCATCAGAATTTGATTTGGAAACCATTGCCAAATCACTTCATGTTGGGAGGAGTGGAGGGCCAGGAAAAAGGGATTCTATCTCTTCATCAATGAAGGCAGCCCCAGGCTTCCCTGGGAGCATCCACCTGCCTAAGCTCTTTCCCACGGCAATCCTTCGAGGGTGTCTAATACTTAATATTTTCCCAAATTCTGGAGCAATTTGATATCATGCTATAACTTCTATGGAGGAAATAGAGTAAAACCAAAACTCAACACCCTGGACCACCAGACCCTTCACAATCTTCCACTGTCTTCAACCTCTTCCTGTAGCCTCTTCTGAGCCTTTTTCTTCTTCAGCCAAACTCATGGGCAGGTATTTGTATTGCTGTTTTGCCTCTGATCTTCCCCCAGATCTTTGCTCAGTGGTTTATGTCTCATCCCTCAGGTCACAGCTCATATCTCACCTCCTGGAGTGGTCTTCTCAGACTCCTTCTGGAGTAGCTCCCTGACCCACCTCTCTTCTGCCCTGCTCCTCCATGAGGGACTCTCCATTACAAGACCATGTATCTTTACTTCCATGTCTTTACAATACTCTGCAGATTTCTTTATATTATTTGTTCAGTGTTCATTGTTCCTCTTCCTCCACTAAAATGTAAAATCTGCAAGGTCGTAGCTAATGGGTGCTGTGGTTGCAAATGAGATGCTGCCACCTCTCAGTGTCACATAGCCATTAGTTAGGCCATTGGACCCAAGCTAGCCCTGGTGGATAGAGGTGTGGCACAATCATTTAATTTCACTTTGAAGCTGGCAGAGCAGATGTAATCATTAAGAGTAGATATGTTCTGAGTGATATAGATGAAGATAACTAAATTGAGAATTCTAAATTTTACTAGAGTTCATAGGATACTGAGTGTTTTTTCCTTCTTCTTACAAAAAGAAATTCACTTAGGAGCATTTCCCATCTTAAGTCCTGTGTCTTCAGCACCAGGACATTCTTATTTCTACACTGTAGTTTTTATACTGGCCCGGAGACTGACAAGATCATTTACAGAAATAACCCTACATGCATATATAGCTAAAATAGAGGAAGGAACATTAAAATGACATGGCATATAAAAATAAGAGAAATCACAAGAGAGGAGAAACTCGAACAGATTGGCCACCCATTACTGGAACAGATTTATTAAATAGTAGGTGCTTCTAACACTAAAACCCTAAGGAGGCCTTATTACACAATCTGACATTAATGTTCAAGTTACATTAAATTCAGATTTTTCTTTAAACATCACTAGTAATATTCTCATTTTTGTTCTTCCAAACCTACTAAAACCCTAAGGAGGCCTTATTACACAATCTGACATTAATGTTCAAGTTACGTTAAATTCAGATTTTTCTTTAAACATCACTAGTAATATTCTCATTTTTGTTCTTCCAAACCTTTGCTCCTCTTTCCAATCCCACTGCCAATCCAGATACATTTTTTTCCTTAAAAATATATATATATTTTTGCAAGAGACTGCCAAAGAGCTGACACTTGGCATGCCGTGATTCGAAAAATACACTGTCCCTCCTCACCACCCCTGATGTCTTTATCTGACAAAATCCATAAGCTGTGTGATCACCATGGCAACTAAGTAGGGTTGTAATTGCAACCCTGGAAAGCTAATTTTTTCACTCAAAGTGTGGCATACGTTTAACCTGTCTGAAGTTTCAACAAACCATCTTTTAAAGACAAGTGTTTTGAAAGGTCTAATTTAGTCTGTTTGTTTGAAGGCACATTTCTTCCTTTTTTAACTTAATAAACTAGCTCTAAATGAGGGTGGGGTAGGACAAAGACTGCAATATTTTCTGGCCTTACCTTACGAAATTATACCTGATTCATTTTATAGCAATAAAACCCTAATGCGTGACTCTTTCTGAGGAGTACACAGACATCAGCATCCTCAGACTGCGTAGTGAGAATCAAACAAGGCTCCATGGAGATACAGCAGTAGAGACAAAGGGGTCTTAAGGCCCTGGCTCCAAACTCTTGTCTTCCACCTGCCATCAAGAAATTGCTGTTCTCAATCATAAGTGGTAGCTAAACAAACAAACAAATAAAAAAGAAAGAAAGAAAGATACAATGATCACTATAATACATTGAAATTTCAAAAGGAGAGAACAGAACTGGGGTTACCCGAGGTGGGAAAGGTGGTTGGAGGTTAGCAAGAAGTTGGTAAAAGGTCACAAAATTAATGTTGAATATACTAATTATCCTGATTTGAAAATCACACGCTGCACACAGGTATTGATATTCAACACAGTACCCCACAGATATGTACAATTAATTATGCTTCAATTATAAAAAAAAGAAAAAAGAAAGTGCGGCCTCCCCTGTGACCAATGACACGAGTATTCAGGCCATGTAGCTATTAAGTTACTTTCTCATTTAACAAATTTTTACTTAGGTTAAGTCTTCCTTCTTTGCTTCTGGTTCACAACAATTTCTATAGTGGCTACATTTTGTTTTTCTGGATAGATGAAGCATGACTTTTGGAAAGGTGCATGGACTCCATCATCCAATTCCCCTGCGGTGTGAGAGTCATAAAGTGTCTGGGGAAGAAACTTCAAGAACCTAGTTCTGGCCCCGTATTACCCTCGAGGAGCTACCTGAAACCTCATCGTGTTGAAGAAACAGCATAGGAATGTAATTCATAAGACTTGGATTCTAATTCTGGTTCAATTAGTTTCTAGCTGTGTGACCATAACTTGGCAAGTGTACGGCTTGACAGTGTGAGCTGTGTGTACCCTTGAGTCCAGGTCTGCCCGGATCTGCCTGAAGAGGTAGGGGTGGTCTGACATGAGTCTATCTGCTTAGGGGACAAGAAAGATCCCAGAGAAGACCTCAACCTAAAACATGGGGGAATGAGACAGCCCCGCATGGTCCTAAAAACAAAGGGTCAGCAGGGAGGAGAGGGGAGACCTGGAACACTGTATACCAGTTAGTGCACATCCCCCAACCCCTCCCACATACCCATGCAAGGCAAGCTAGGACCCCTGTCATAGCACAGTGGACATCAGAGACAGTGGCCAGCAAAGTGAAACAAAGAGAAGAGCCTTTCTGCTAGGGTGACCTCACCTCCCGATTTGCCTGGGATAATCGTGGTTTACACTCTTGTTGTCCTGGCATGATCATCAATAGCTCTCTCCGTTCATTGTCAAAAGTGCCCTGGTTTGGATAATGATATTTCTGTAAGTTGCAGAAAGCCAGGAGGTGGTGCTGCTATGTGGAGTGGTAACCGTGTAGCTCCTGGAGTGAGCCGAGGAGCCCTTCCCCACTGAGGTGGTGGCTGGTGCCTGAAACAGACGCAGTGTGCTACGTGCAGAGCTGGACAGGTATGACTGGGGATGCAGAGCAGGACTGTGAGCTGGCAGCACGGGGAGCATCTTCACACTCAGCAGAATGGGAGCCAAAGGGGATGGCCACAGGAAGGGTCATGAGGGAGAACAGGTAAAGTCACCCTACAAACCCCTGATGTTAGGGGAAACTGGGTGGAAGCAGAGAACCATGGTTTTGTTATCCAAAAGTGGTGGGCTATTGCTCTGGAGGCCTTCGAGCTCATCCCTTCAGGCCCCCCAGGTGACTACAGAGGCATGTACAGTGTAGGAATAGCTTAGGAGCAATGACGCAGGCTTCACATCAATCTCAGACTTGCAAGCAGTGCTCCCTGAGGGTTCCTTCTCTTGGCCCAGCCTCAAAGCTCATTCCAAGCAGTGTGTCCTTTCTGGCTACCAGTTCCTGAGGACCCTCTGCTGGTCCCTCTTCTTCCCGCCTCCCAGTCTCCTGCCTACAATCCCAGTGATAGCTAAGGTGTAGAGGAAATGATTCTCCTTTCCTCCTTCTGGTTTCTTCTTATCTGGACACTCCGTCTAAGCTCAGGAATTCCTTCTCCCTAAGACCTTATATCTCATTAACAAAGCCCAGAAAAATGTCATTTCCTGGGCACACTTTGTACCCACCTTCATGGCTCCCCCAAACACAGAGCGAACTTCCTGTTTAAATAAAAGAAAGAGAGACGGAAAATTATAAGAAAAAAAATAATTTGTATTGGTTTTCTATTGCTGCCATAAGAAATTGCCACAAAATAAATGGCTTAAAACAAAACATACTTATTATCCCATCGTTCTATAGGTCAGAAGAAGTCTGGGTAGATTCAGATGTTTTCTCTGCTCTGAGTTTCAAGAGGCCAAAATTAAGATGTTGGCCCTCCTGGGCTCTTATCTGGAGGCTCTTGGATGTGGCTGGGGAGGATCTGCTTCTAGGCTCATTCAAGCTGTTGGTGTAAATCAACTCCATGTGGCTATAAGTCTCCCTTTCCTTCCTGGCTGTCTGTGTCTTCACATGCATCATTCTCAGCTTCTAGAGGCTGCCTGCATTCCTCAGCTCATGGCCTCTGTGATGGTGTCTTCAAATGCATCATTCTCAGCTTCTAGAGGCTGCCTGCATTCCTCAGCTCATGGCCTCTGTGATGGTTAATTTCACATGTCAATTTGACCAGGCAACAGGATGCACAGATATTTGATCAAACATTATTCTGGATGTTTGTGCGTGAGATTAAAATTTCAATTGATAGACTGAGTAGAGCAGATTGCCCTCCCTAATGTGGGTGGGCCTCATCCAATCAGTTGAAGCCTGAATAAAACAAAAGAGCCAACCCTCTACCAAGTAAGAGAAGTCCTCCTGCCTGCCCGCCTTTGAACTGGAACATCGGTTTTTCCTTTTCTTTGAACTTAAACTAAAATATTGGCTTTTCCTGGATTTCAAGACTGTTGGCCTTTGGACTGGCACTAAACCATCAGCTCTCTTGGGTCTCCATCTTGCTGGCTCACTCTGCAGATCTAGGGACTTGTTAGCCTCCATGATCATGTGAGCCAATTTCTTATAATAAATCTGTTTCTATATGTATATACATCCTATTGGTTCTGCTTCTCTAGAGAACCTTGACTAACACAACCCCTTTCAATTTCAAAGCCAGCAGGAGTGGGTTGAGTCCCTCTCCCACTTTGAATCTCTTTCACTTTCTTTTCTGATGCATCTCTTTTCTGCTTACAAATGGAGAGAGTTCCCTCCTTTAAAGGCCTCATGTAAGTAGATTGGGTCCTCCCAATAATCTGTTTTAAGGTCCACAACCTTAATTTCATCTACAAAGTCTCTTTTGCCATATAACATAAGATAACCAAGGCATGTCACAAAAGGGTAGAGGTCACAGAAGCCAAAATTTTGACTACCCACAAACTTAGTATCTCAAGAGTTTCCAGCCACACAATTCCTTTAGCTTTATTGTTTGACCCCAGTTAAGGGGGAAACCTTGAAGAAACAAATGAAGAGATGTAAGATGGGAAACATCCAAAGCACGTGTTGAGGAGGGGTCACATGAGAATTGTGAAAGGTTTCAAGGGAGAGTGTTATAACTTTACAGGAATGACAGGCAATATGGATCCATTTCCCTACAGCCTTCGTCCAATGCTTGCATAATCCCATCTCGGAGAAGGCCGCAGCAAGCCCAAGACAGTCCCAGAGGCTACAGAGAACAGACAAAGCAAAAACCATGAGGATGTGCTGTGGAGGGGACACATTAGAGATCAGAGCTGAAGACATCAAATTCTGTCCTCGTTTCTAAAGGGACAGCCCAGGATGAGAACAGAAAGACAGAGCAGAAGTATCAGAAGCCAGCAAGACACAGGAGGGAAGAGGCACCAGGACAGGCACAAAGTTTATAAATAGTCTTTGATGTCATTCATTTATTAATTTGTTCATTCATTCATTCAGGCAATGTATAGATTTAGATGCACAGGATTCGAGTGAATACAAGCAGATATGACATCTCAATTAACCTTGGTGACTTTCTAACACTGAGAAGCCACTTTAATCTTATTACCAGCTGATGACCTTGCCCGATGTCTAGCTGCACAGGGTGCCTAGGCTGCCGGGATGGTGCTGAGCCACGTTAGCATGGCACACCCAGGCTGAAAGAGAACAGGAGATGTTAGGTAGAACTCTTTGAGCAATCTCCACATGCTTTAACTCGAATTGAGCACATAAATTAGGNGAAGAGGCACCAGGACAGGCACAAAGTTTATAAATAGTCTTTGATGTCATTCATTTATTAATTTGTTCATTCATTCATTCAGGCAATGTATAGATTTAGATGCACAGGATTCGAGTGAATACAAGCAGATATGACATCTCAATTAACCTTGGTGACTTTCTAACACTGAGAAGCCACTTTAATCTTATTACCAGCTGATGACCTTGCCCGATGTCTAGCTGCACAGGGTGCCTAGGCTGCCGGGATGGTGCTGAGCCACGTTAGCATGGCACACCCAGGCTGAAAGAGAACAGGAGATGTTAGGTAGAACTCTTTGAGCAATCTCCACATGCTTTAACTCGAATTGAGCACATAAATTAGGAGCTTAAAAGTGGAGTTCAATGTGCTCTCAGGGCAGTTATTAAAACTGCATTTTCAGTGTTCTCCTATCCAGTATTGCAAAGTTGTTTTTGTAGGAAAGAAAGCAATTCATGTTTCATATCTGCTGTCATTATAAAAGAAGTCACAGCTACCAGTCTAGACTTTTATGATTATTTCACAAGGACTTGTCCTTATGAAATAATCATCGCTTTATGCCAGCTGTAGTTTATTGATCTGCTGTGTACCTGAAATTATTTAGAATAGGGAAAATAAGACTTTCTTCTTTTTTCAACGTACAGAGAAAAATTGTCCTAGACACCTGAGAATATAATAAGCATCTGATATTAGAAATATATCAGATTTATACTTTTCATTTATTAAGATCAGTTTAAAATATGCTCCATATTCAAAGTTTTTACTACCCCCGCCTCCATTAAGAATAATTTTTCTACCTTCAATTGTCAGTCATTTTTTCACTAAATAAGAAGGAGTAGGAAGGGGGGGAGGGGAGAAAAGAGGAGGGGAAGAGAAAAGGGTGGAGGTAGAGAGAAGAGGGAAGGTAGAAGCCATCTGGATTTTATAGTTCTATGAGCAGGTAGCTCATGTGAGGAAACAAAAGGGTTAAAATATTTATGGCAATGACTGTGGGGT
>NW_007732810.1:43683-44996 GCF_000696425.1 Galeopterus variegatus
AGCAGGTAGCTCATGTGAGGAAACAAAAGGGTTAAAATATTTATGGCAATGACTGTGGGGTCACCAGCTAGTGCACACTGGCCTGGAGGAAATATTCCGATGTTCCCCAGCCTCAGCTTTTAATGATGCTTCCACGATTCATTGTCTTATAACCAAATAATTTGGGGGGTAGTTCATGACAGATGTCCCTGGCTATCTATCATTTGTATAGGCTACAGGAATCACTGCTTTCTGTCTTAAAGTGAAAATGTGAAGTGTAGCTTTCAGGTGCTAACATACTACATCTGCTAATATTGATAGGAAAGTATGTCCTCCATGACTCAATATTAACCTTTAATATTTATTTTATTACCTATGCAAGATAATTCAGCAAACCATATTTCCCATTGGTGAGTGTTGCTAGCATTTTTCCTTGCTTCACTTTCATAGAACTATCTGGCTGTTGTCAGACAGGGCAGCCAGTCCTAGGAGAGTGTGAGAAGGTCTCTGTCTAGCAGGCCTGTGTTGGCTGGTTTATCTCTGGTGCTTTCCTCAAACACTATAATTTCCCCAAATTAGATTCAGAACATCCTTTTTGGCCCATGTGGGGTGACTCTTTTCTTTGGTTACTTAGTTACTACAACAGAGCCCTAAACTGTTATCCTTTTAATGTCACCCAGTGTTTCTTCAGAGGTTTTTCATGTATTGGATAAAAAGTCTTTCCCTAATCCAGGTCAGAAAGATCATTTCTTATGTTGACTTCTAAATGTTTTATAATTTTGCATTCTACTTTAAGGATTTAATCCACTTGAGACACATTCTGGTTTATGGTGTGTGGTAAGGATCTAATTCCATTTTTAGATGACTAACTCAAAATTTAGCCCCAGACTATTTATTGAAAAGTTGTGCTCTATCCACTGACAAATAGCACCAGTTCTGAAATAAGTCATGTCTTCAGTTGTATGCTCCCAGATCACGTAATCTTAATCCATATGTTTCATATTAATTCCTGATTTCTAGCAAATTGAGTTCCCCACTCTTTTTTTCTCTTTTTAAGAAATATATTTAGTATTTATAACCCTTTGTCCTTCCATATACATTTTGGAATCAGTTTATTTCGTGCCACAAAAAAAAAAAAAAAAAAAAAAAAAAACCCGGGGGGGGCGGGGNAGCAGGTAGCTCATGTGAGGAAACAAAAGGGTTAAAATATTTATGGCAATGACTGTGGGGTTACCAGCTAGTGCACACTGGCCTGGAGGAAATATTCCGATGTTCCTTAGCCTCAGCTTTTAATGATGCTTCCACGATTCATTGTCTTATAACCAAATAATTTT
>NW_007732810.1:45614-51333 GCF_000696425.1 Galeopterus variegatus
ATCATTTCTTATGTTGACTTCTAAATGTTTTATAATTTTGCATTGTACTTTAAGGATTTAATCCACCTGAGACACATTCTGGTTTATGGTGTGTGGTAAGGATCTAATTCCATTTTTAGATGACTAACTCAAAATTTAGCCCCAGACTATTTATTGAAAAGTTGTGCTCTATCCACTGACAAATAGCACCAGTTCTGAAATAAGTCATGTCTTCAGTTGTATGCTCCCAGATCACGTAATCTTAATCCATATGTTTCATATTAATTCCTGATTTCTAGCAAATTGAGTTCCCCACTCTTTTTTTCTCTTTTTAAGAAATATATTTAGTATTTATAACCCTTTGTTCTTCCATATACATTTTGGAATCAGTTTATTTCGTGCCAAAAAAAAAAAAAAAAAAAAAACAGACAAAACCTGGTAGGGCCTGGATTGGAATTTTTATTGGAATTTAATTAATAGATCAATTTGTTAAGAAATAGCCTAATTTTGACTCATCCTGTCTCTGAACATAAGGTATCATTTTTGTGGGGGAAGAGAGTCTTTAAAGCTTTTCAATAAAGTTTTAAAACTTTTCCATAAAGTAGAAAAGTAGCTGGATTTATTCTTGGGAAATTTATACTTTAGTACTACGATAAGTAGTATCTTTTAAAATTAAATTTCCTGATACACAGAGAAATGCAATTTGTATTTGTATCTAGACAACTCTAAGGAACCTATTAATTCTAAGGAATTAATAACTATAATATTTTATCTGTAAATTCTCTGGGATTTTTGACACAGACAATCTATCATCAGCTAATAACAGCAGTTTTATTTCTTCTTTTTTAATCCTTTTATTTCTGTTCACACATTTCTTTGCTGCTTCTACTTCCAGTACCACACTTAATAGAAGTCAATGTGGGAATTTTGTGATGTTCTTAATCTTAAAGGGAATATTTTTAATGTATCACATTGAGTATCATATTTAATTTTTTATAGATACACTTTTTCAGGTTCTTCTCTATCCTTATTTTGCTAAAAATTTGAATGTTACAATTCTTTTTATTAAATTATTGGGATCATCATGTTATTTTCTTTCTTTGATCTTCTAATGTGAAGAAATATATTAATGGGTTGTCTTAGGTTAAACCCCCTTTCCACGCCTGAGATAATCCCAACTTAGGTCATCATTTATATTCTTTACCGGATTCAGTTTGCTAATATATGTAAGATTTGTGCATCTATTTTGTATTGATTAGGCCAGAAACTAAGCTTCTATAACCAAAATGCACCCAACATATACAGCAAATGTAAGTCAGATAATTGCTATTTTCTCTGGTAATAGTCTGAGAAGGAAAGTAGTTTGTGAGAGGAGTTTGAGAGGGCAGCTATGTGTAGCCAGTACGTGGCTTTCAAGTCATCACTTTTTCTCAATCAGTGAGTCCTGAACAGTCTTCTTAAAAAGACAGCTGTGACATTATCCTCCTCACATCCATTCACATCTCATTCGCCCAAAGTTAATCCCATGGCTGCAAATAGCTGCAAGGGAAGCAGAAAAATATTTTCTGTGGCCAGGTTACCATGAGCCCAGGTTATGTGAAATTCAATGTGAATTTCTAGGACTAAAAGAAACAAAAGGAGAACTAAGGCTAGGAGACAGTTAACTGTCTCCAATACATACAGTCATGAGAAAAAGTAGGCTATAATATTCTTTTATGCATTGTCCTTCTCTTTGGTTTTGACATCAGGATCACATTAGCTTCCCTCAAAAAAGATGAATTGGGTAAATATTCTCTTTGGTTTTACCCTTTGATATAATTTGATAACTCTGAAATTTTTTTTAAATATTGATAGAATTTATGTGTAATAAATACCACATGGTGTTTTCTTTTAGAAATATTTTTATTTAACCATTCTAAATGCTCAACAGATATGGTACTATTCAGCCTTTCTACTTATTCTTGAGTCAATTTTTGGTGAATTTTTTAATGTAATTTGTTAGCATAGAGTTATTAAAAATAATCTTTTATAAGTCTTTTGCAGCAATTTGAATTTATTTCATCCTTTTCTTCTGATTATAATTTAATTATCTTTTCTCTTTTCTTCTTTCTGTTTTTTGGGGTTTTGTTTGTTTGTTTGTTTGTTTTTTGCTTCTAAAGGGTTTTGTAAATTTTATTCTTCTGCTCAAAAATAACTTTTGTCCATCTTAGCCCTCTCTGTTGTATGTTTGGTTTTTATTCCACTCATCTGTTCTCATTTCCTTCTTCCTTCTGTTTTATTTGCTTTTATTTCAGTGCACTAGTACTGACTTCTTAGATGGATGCTTAAATAATTCATTAATTATTGTTGGTTTATTGGCATCCCTATGTTTTGATATTCTTTATCATCATTTTAATTTTGTCCTAAATATTTTCTAATTTTTATCACATTTTTGTCTTTAATCCTTGAGTTTTTTAGAAATGAAATGCTTCCAAAGAAGCAAAATTCAAAACAGCATATATAGTATGCTACCTCTTGTATAAGGAAAGGAAATTAGAAAATATTCATGTATCTGTTATGAATTTCAAAAACAAATACAGGCAGGATAAATCAACAATGTTTGAATTCAATGAAGTTTGTTACCTACAATTAGTAGTGGGAATCAGAGAGGAAGAAATTTCTCTTAATATACTTTTTTGTATAGTTTTAACTTTTTGAAGCATGTTAATGTTCTACATATTCAAAAGAATAAAATCAGCTAGGTTGGGAAGGGAGAAAAAATTAAAACTAAAATCCAACTGATAACACCAAGATCCAGGTTTTAATCCCTGTGAGCAGCCACAAAACAAAAGAAACAAAGGAAAAGCAAACGGAAACAAATGCTAGGTTGGGAAGGGAGAAAAAATTAAAACTAAAATCCAACTGATAACACCAAGATCCAGGGTTTAATCCCTGTGAGCAGCCACAAAACAAAAGAAACAAAGGAAAAGCAAACGGAAACAAATGAGCCTAATTGTACTTCAGGTGAATTCCATAACTACACTGAAAGAAAACTAAAAAACACTAATCCGAGTAAATTATGAAAATAGTATTTGACCGTATACTCTCTGTCTTGGGCAAGGTTGTGGCACAAGAACTACAAACAAATCTAGCACTCTTTTTAGTAGGTGGGGTTTTTCATAGTGATATAGGTAAACCATCTAGATGTGTTATAGGCTCCAACGTGTGAGAAAATGTGTTGATGTCGTTGGGAGCCAGGCTTGTCACAATGAAAGAAAGGACAAAGAAATATGGAATAAGGGAAGGCAAGAAAGAACCCTATGGGGCTGAATTGGAACTGGAGCAATCAGTGTAAATTTATGATTTCTACAATATACAAACGTGTATGTAATGCATGTAATATGAGCATGTGCATATATGTATGTGTGCATGTTGGTATATATTTGCCTATGTGTGTGTATATAGATATTTATATATGTGTATATTTATACATGTGTGTGTATATTTGTATATACACGCAGATATTTTCTAGCTCTATTCACTGAAAAGGCCTAGTCTTTAACAAATGTGTATTACCCATTGTGAGGCTGTATCACAGTTTGACCCGTGTTTCATTTGTAGCATATTCATGTTGCTTCCAACTCTTTTCTCTCACAAACTAAGCCACAGTGAACGCGCCTGTAGTTCATCTTTACTAAATATTTTGAATTATTTGCTTAGGATAAATTCCAGAAGTTAAACTGTGAGGTAATTGTGTGTGTATTTTTAGGGTTTGGCATACACTGACCACATGGCTTCCAGAGAAGTTATGTCAATTTACCTTCCGCCAGTGGCCCAGGGAACTGCAGTAATAGAAGGAGGCTTTTTAAAGCTGACATATTCAGAACTGATCCTCTGATTAATTTCTAATAAAAAATAATTCACAAGATTTTGTACCTGGCTCTTACCCTTGTCTAAAGTCTATGAAAGGTATGCTATGGGGCTCTCAGTATTATACCTACTCAGAGATCATACAAAATATCCAGTCTTCCCTCCCCTTTCACTTCTTCACAGAATGTTATGGCAGTTTCTTAAATTACTGACACATCATTGTTTTGACAAAAAACCAACCATCACATGCTGACTGTGGTATTTTCATAATTAATTTGATCTTCGTAGCAATGTCACAACAAATGAACATGTTTTTCCTATTGTTATCTTCTTTGCTTACTGTTTGTCGACAGACCTGCTAGTGGTAATTCACAGTGAGTCCCCTGTCACTAATGTGCGTTAGCAAGGGGTATAGCTTTTTTGACACTAATTCTGCTTGGATTTGGTCACATGAGAATTCAATGATATGATTTCTAGCAGATAACATTGAAATATCGATCTTATCAAGTAAACTGGAGGCTGGCTACACAGCACGGTTTTAATTTGTTTTCCCTTATTAGGAGACAGGATTTTTGTTCATTAGATTTCTCGCTGTCCCAGGGTTAAGGCCCCCTGCCTAACTCCTCCTGCTCTGTGATTATGCTGTGTCAAATGGCTTTTCTACATAAAGAGTTTTTGGCCAGGGGCAACAGACCAGCTAGTACACATTTGAAATGGCTATTGCTTTCTCATCATGAATGGAAAGATATTTTAAGCACATGTAACTCCTTCATAAGCTAACATCTGTCAATTGTGCTATGTACAAGTTAATCAGCTGGGAATCAAAACCCATTTATAATACTCGTATTTGCAAACTTTTGTCTTTGAGGCCATTCAGGTTGTAAGTTCTATTGCTAAAGAGAGGCTCAAATTTAAGTTAATATTTAAAAATTGCAATGGGTGGCAATTGCATGAAAGTCTTTTTTTTGCATGAAGGCTGGGAAATTTGAATCTGGGTCAGTTTGAATCATTATTGAAAAAGCTTGATGTTTCTCAAATACTAGATGGATTTTTTCTGGTTGTTGTGTTCATTTGGTTACAATGAAGACCTTTCACAAAGATTTTATGTTGATTTTCCTTGCCAATTTGAGCCTAACAATATAGAGAATATTGAATTTAGACAGGGTTAATCCTATAAAAACTGAGACAGAGAAAGGAGACAAATGATTACTCTTAATTTGGTATGAAACTGTACACAGACTCATAAATAGCTATGTGACCTGTAAAAATGAAGCAAGCAAAGAATATACACACTGGAAACAAGATTTTAGAGAATCTGCTTCTGCATATTTTATAGGACATATTACCATGTTATTTGTGTAATAATATGTTTTTATTGTAGAATTGAAGCCTATACATTTTTTGGTTTTGATCTTGTTCTTTGGGAGCAATTAAAAAGTTATAATTTTCAGGGCAAGCTTATGGAATTAAATTAAGTAATACTTAAGAATTAGAACAATGCATAAGAATCACCTGGGGAATTTGTCTAACTTGCAGATTTTGGGGAGCTGTCTCTCATGATTTGAACCTGGTATACCATAAATAGAGCCTTGGGATATACTTTTCCACCAAGCACCCCAAAAGATCAGAGTCTGATTTAGATGGTCCCCAGAACAGAAAACACTATTAAAAAATACAACTTAAAAAAAAGATAAAAATTAAAAGAACAAGAATCAGTTTTGTAGAAAATATAAGTGGGAATCTTGTTTTACTGTATAATTTATTTTTGTAATAAAGGATGTGATCAGAGTCCTGATTCCTTAAGGAACAAAGCAGATATTCTATGGAAGCTGTGCATGCTCCAGGGCCAGAGGTTTTTTTGAAGACCACCCCTGTCTGGGACTCAGTGGTG
>NW_007732810.1:52163-53274 GCF_000696425.1 Galeopterus variegatus
TTTTTTGAAGACCACCCCTGTCTGGGACTCAGTGGTGAATGTACTGTCACTGTCACCATCCTGCCTTGTGTCTCTTTGCCCTCCCCTCTAAATGTGAGTGGGGGAGGCAAAACCTTGCTACCACCTGGAGACACTGAATATAAAGCAAAACAATCATGAGATTGCTTTGTAAACGCAAACTGGTGTCATTATATTCAACACTTAGAGAATGCTTAATTCTTTCCAAATTGTTGCATTTAATATACCGTAATCACATGGGTGTAAGCTTTAAAGTCAGACCCTAAACTAGATAATTGTAGCCTCTTAGAAGCTTTGAAGGGTAATGCAGGGTCACGGCCACATGTAAACTAGCCCTGAAAGATGTAATCTTAAAGGCTATTAAAAAAAGAAATTTCACAGCTTTGCTTGGCAGTTGTGTGCTTTAGGGCTTGAAATCTTTCAACAGAATTCCTTCTGCATTCTTAATCCAAGCTGTCTCCGCCACGTTCTGGCATGTGCTTGGGAGACAGGGGAAAATGGCTCACCACAGCTCACACCATCCTTTCACAGACTGAAAAGTGTTCGGCTTTCTCTTGTTGATTTTTTTTTTTTTAATGAAAAGTATAAAGCCAGTTCCTTTGACCTTTTCACATAAGGCCTCAAGAAATACTCTTTCTATATTTCATCCCTTCATTCTTTTTATTCTAAGGCACTAAAGTGTAATTTGCTGATGACAGAGACTGTTATATACGGACTCTTTCCTTAAGCTCTGTTTCTATTGTTCAGTAAATGTTCTTGGAGACCTTTAAAAAGCCTATTAAGTTTATCAGGATATTTCCTTATTAGTCTAATAGTGTGATGGTTGCAAGTCAGTTTCATCTCCCTTGTCCTCAGTTTCCTTCAAATAAGGGACCTGAACTAGGTGCATCTGATTTTGGTCCTTTACAAGCTCCTGAAGTTTTTTGTAGAAATGGGGTAGGGTTAACCCAGAGTAATTTTGTGGCAATAAAGAACTACTTTTTTGAAACGAGCATTGTTGGTTCCTTTCCCTTTTTGCTTTTTCTAATGTAAAATACTGGACAGATCATCTAGGCAAAGAATCAACAGAGAAACACAAGATCGTAACAATACT
>NW_007732810.1:57520-72492 GCF_000696425.1 Galeopterus variegatus
GGAGGTGTTGGTGATGGGCCATAATAATCATATACATTGTATATTGACAAAATAAAAATTTAATGAAAAAAAAAATAAAATCTTTTTTTTTAACCTAACATCTCTTCTGATGATGAGGATAGTCTCTTGTCAAAGAAAGGAGAGGAGGAGGAGAGGAAGGGAGAAAGAGAGGTAGAGAGGATTGGAGGGAGGAAAAGAAGGACAAGGGATAGAAGGAGAAACAGAAAAGGGAGGAATGGAAAAAGCCAGAAGTAACAGCAGGGCGTAGAGATTCCACAGACGCGCAGTTCAAAATTATACTTAACTTGTTTGTGGTGCCTGAGCACAATCTCTGCCTGAGGGTCTGACAGAACATAGTGCACTGAATCTGAGTTTACCAGGCTCCCCATGGTCTGTGGGACCTGACTCACTGCCCTAGTTTCTCCTAAGATAAGTTATTTGATGGATGCATACAGTTTCCTTCGATGCTTATTCATTCAGCATTTGTTTTTATTTATAGATTTAAATTTCACAGATCACATTAATAGCCTGCTAAGATTTTTTCTTCATCACGGTTCCATCTTTCTCCGTGGAGAAACCTGGGGGCTCCGCTGCAGGATCTCCTGCCATGTGGACTTAATGTAGCCCTTGAAGCACGCATCTTGCCTTAAACCTCTTTAATGTTCCTATGGATTTTAAAAGATACTCAGGATGCATCATTCCCTGATGAAGAATATGAAGAAGGAGCTTCTAATCTACATGTTCTTCATGGCACAGTAGATGCCCTTGCCAGAATGGCAGGAGGGCTAAAGATTGCACAGATGGGAATGTCTGCAGATCTGAACAATATGCACTTCCTGCTCAGACTGTAGAGGATTCCAAGGCTTTGCTTTCTGCAAACTGCAGATGCTAACAACTGATTCTGAAGGAAAGCTTCTTTTTGATATCAAATCAATTGGAATTCGTCAGAATTGTCAGAATTCGTCTGACAGTTCCTGTCATCTGCCATCAGATGACCTTGATTACTGAGAATTCTTGACAGTGGATCTCAAGAAACAGGACATGAATCAAAATGCTGATGGACCAGCATGGGACCTCCCTGCTTGTCGCCAAGGAAGGTGATCCTCCTTATGTGACTTGACTGCTGCAGTCCCATCCCAAGCATCTTCTCTGGGACAATTGGTTACTGGCTATTTGATCTGATCTTGTGGAATCATTGAAGCTATAAGGTGAAGGAAAACAAATTAGACTCCACATGAGCTCAGGTAGCCTCACATTAGCTTTACACAGCCAATGTTAGAAGCCAGAAAGAGCTTCAGAAATGTATGCCCTTATGAGTTAAAAGTATTTCTCTTCTTGGGCCGGCCCGGTGGCACACTGTGCCGTTTGGGAGCGCGGCGGCGCTCCCGCCGAGGGTTCGGATCCCACATACAGACCGGCCGCTCACTGGCTGAGCGAGGTGCGGGCGCAACACCGAGGGTTGCGATCCCGTTGCCGGTCCCGGTCCGGTAGTATTTCTCTTCTATTCTTACTAGTGTTTTCCTACTTCAGTTCCTCAAATCAAAGCCTGCTTTGATTTGCAGTTGAAGGGTTGTATTTATGTCTGCATGCTCAATATTTGAAAGTCTGGTTGCCTATTTTACTACAATCCAACAAAACAGATTCTAGCAAGATCTTAAGATGTGGTAAATGTAAAGTGTCTTGTTTCAGCAAGAAGTATGCAATGAGGATTTTAGCCTCAGGGTTATACATAAACTTTTAATTGGTTTTATTATTACTTAACCCAGGTGTGGATTTTTTCCTGCTAATCTATATATATTGGAATATTCTCTGCAGAATGTGCTAGAAAAGAAAGTTGGAAATTTGAGTGCAAGAGCTATAAATCACCAAGAAATATAGAGCCAATCTTCAGAATGTCACATCAAGATATTACCTCTAAATTTTTCATCGTTGTTTAAGGATTGAACCAAATAGCTCCTATTTGCTTTAATGAATGTTACTTCCCATTTACCACTGTGGAAAATTCAGGGTTAGACAGTGTGAAATGCTGCATTGATTATACAGAATCCCAATCGAGGCTATGATTTTTTTTCTACATCTTTATGATGTTATTTTGTCTAGACTCTTATGTCCCTGTTGCCCTCAGTTACATTTATTGCCAAATTGCTTTAATCAGTTGTCTTATTCATTCAAAACTCTGTGTCCAAAAGAGTTTGAAAGGAAGCACACTGTGTCCATCTTTCCTCTTTGAGAATGTAGAAGGAACTGTCATGGTTTAAAGAAAGGAAACTATGTTTCCTCAACTGTACATCATATGCCTTGATTAAAACATGTAGACATCCCTGTATCCTCTCCACACCTCAGAGCCCATTCATGAAAACTTAGCGAATTACAACACATAGAACAATTTTACTTAGAGAGCCTCAACTATTACAGAGGTAAAATTAGGCTTCCTCTACCATCTATATTCTCCTTGTTTTGAGAAAAAGTAAGACAGCTAAATATATATTTGAATTCCAATATAGAAAAAGTTTAGGGATACCAATTATTAGGCTTGGGGCTAACATAGTCTTCCTTTTAAAAAATTATGTCTTGAGTATAACTTGAGTCAAATAAATTCTCTAACCTAAAAAACAAAGTATTTCAAGAATCCTCCCTTTTAAAATTAAATATGGTGATTGATACTAAGATTAGTTCCTTCATAGTTTTGCAAGTACACTACCTACAATTATGAGAAACATGATGATTCTAATCCTGGCTATAGCTAAGCAGGAAGTCATCATCCAGGATTACCAACTCAATGCCTATTATGCATCATTGTTACCAAAACAGTGTCCATCATTTTAGCAATTGTACTATATTAGCCACCATATTTCTAATTCACTAAGCATATAACCTAGATGGCTTCTTTTTTCACACTTTTTAAATGAAGTACTTGGATTAGATGCTCTCTGAGGTACATTTCAGCCCTAAAATTTTATGATTCTGTGTACTATGAGATAAACTGGCCAGCTTGTCTTTTATGTGATCCCACCTGCTAACTCAGATGTAGCCTCTCCCTCATTCCCAGTAAGAAACATTGAGAATAGTTTATTGGTGGAAGAGTTTTTTTTTAATCTAGTGAAATGAAGACATAAAGAAAGAATGGACTCAAATTTCAATAGAAGAGAATGACATTTAAAAGACACTACTAACTTGAAGAGATTAGAGTCATCTTCTCTATGAAGATTTTGCTATTAGAATGACCTAGTTGTGGTCTTGTGTAGAACACAAAAGTCTATATAACATCACATGTCCTGACCCAGGCATTCATGTATTTTATGGCATCAATGGTAGAATACAATGATTCCAGTAAAATGATGCCATAAAATACTTAAGGCAACTGCTCTTCAACACTTTCATTGATTTGAATACTATGTGTCTCCATTTGGACATCCTTTCTAAGAGTTATACACCATCAGCATTCTTATAACAGAACCAAGTTATAAGAAGAAGAGTTAAGCTAAGAAAGTTCCAGGCACTAACTATTCTGAAGTGCTGATCATGGTTCTAAGCTAAGAGATATTGTTGCTCCTGTGGAAAGGAAGGGAGCAAGTGGATGAAGAGAAAAGCAGCCATGCCCTCTGCCATCATAATGGGAAGGTCTTTCTTTGGAGACTAATGTTTACTCAATTCACTCATTCATTCATTCATTATTTTATTTTTAGCACTGACTGGTAAAACTGCTCTCTAATTTCTCACTGGCCACTTCCTGGAATCCTTCCCCATTCTAGCACCTGATCCTCCCAGGAAAACTGAGCTGCATGAAGCCAACACCTGGGCTTCCTACTGCATTACCTACCCCTCAGTCTAGACTGTCTGTGACACCCTCAGGTGCATTTGAATAATTATCCTTTGTAGTTTCCTAGTCAGAGATCCCATATGAAGTGAAAGTAGAAACTAATTTCCTCCCTGGATTTCTGTGCTCCTGGGGAATTTTATCCTGAGCCATATTTTAATTAGACAGCCTTATTATAGGAGCTTCTGAAATTTTACTTTCAGGGGTGGCTGACTTTTTCAGGGCACACAGAGATGGCTGCAGAGCTTAACACTCAAGACTTCTGCAAAGATCCTGCTGACTCCACTGACCTGTTCAAGACTTAGTGACTTCCTTGCCTGCCATGTCCTTTCTAACTGGGCAACTAGTCATACCAAAGGGGAGGTTTATGTGGAGGGCAAGTGTCCACCAGGGACTAGTCCAAGGCTATCAAATCACTATTTTTCTGCAACCTAAGATGAACCTGAAGCCAAGACCAAAAGGGAGACTTTTTCTAGTCCTTTAGATTATTTATGACATCCTTCCTCCTTACCACTCCCAACTTGTTAACCTTTATTTCTGGAACTGAATTAAATAACAGATACTCTGTCATAATCATTTCCATAAGGTTAAGGTGAAGTAACCTGTTTAACAAGTATTTCATTGGGGAGAATAAAAAAGGTAGACTGAGAAATTCCAGTAAAAGTTTGTTATATAATTTTAAATGCTTTAGAATAATGTCACAATATTCTGCTTAAAAAAAGATCGGTCCTTTGTCGAAGATGTTATTAGTGGGGCCCTTGAAGCAAGTGGTGGAAAATGGCTTTTTCATTACTTCAAAGGCAGTATTAAAGGACCATGAAATTCAAAGCTCCCGGTTTTATCACAGACATTTTTATGTCAGGATTTAAACATTTTCCTACTCAACATTCCTCTAACAACTCTAGTTTTATAGGAAAAAATTGTTATAATTGGCCTGGATCATAGTTTGATTATTAAATGATAGGCATCAATTAAACATATTAAAATGGAAGATATTCACATCAGATAAGAGGAAAGTATGATTATAATTAAGTGCATAAAATGTATAATCTGCTTTGGGAGCAGACTTTAAAACTATTAAGAGGATAAAACATGATTATTTGTTGGAATATCAACTGTCACAAAAATTCTTCTGCCTATTTCCCCCTGCTCACTGTCATTAAGCATAAATAAAATGTTTTATGCATATTTTTCTTAATTTTAATATGCTTATGGGGTGCTTTTATGTAGATTATCATGTTGAGGCTATATCATCTAGGAATAAGAAGAAACAGAGAGGGGAAACATTGTAAATGATAGCACAGGATCGCTCCTTTGAATCAGATTTATCAACACATTTGTTAACCTTTCAATTCCTAGAATTTTGCCATGTGCTATTATTATAGCATCAACATCAATACAATAATATAATAACAATGAGCTTGTAAGCACCTAGAAGCTCAGCAATTGAGTTTATCCATCGCTTTTATGAATATAAAAATGTATAAAACCTGTTAAATAGCAACATGTATAACTTAAAAGTATTATTTGTTCACCCCTGGGGATCAGAAGAACTCAAAAAATCAGATTCACAGATTTTAATATTAATACAGTTGCCCCTCAGTATCCATGAGGGATTGGTTCCAGGACTTTCCAAGGATACCAAAATCCACAGTGCTCACATTCCTGATGTAAAGTGGTGCAATATTTGCATTTAACCTATGCACATCCTCTGTTATACTTTTAATTATCTCCAGTTTAATTATAATACCTAATACAATATAAATACTATGTAAATAGTTGTTATACTGTACTGTTTAGGGAATAATGACCAAAAAAAAGTCTGTACATGTTCAATAAAGACACAATTTTTTTTCCAAAAATTTTTGATTCTTGGTTGGTTGAACCCACAGATGCAGAACCCAAAGATGAAAAGAGCCAACTGTACTTGGTTAAAGCAAACAAACACAAAACTCTCTAAGACCACAAAATGAGTATTTCTTCATTTTTACACATCTTTTCACTTGCAAACTCTTGAAAATAGGAGAGGTCTTCATTGATGTTCTGTGTCTTTTCATCCACATCTAAAATATGAGCAACTACCATTGTTTTCTCTTTCTTTAATATATTCTTTGCTGGCTATCCCTCCAGGCATTGACAAGTGTCCATTGAGGTTGACTCTATTTCAGCTACAGTGTAACGAGCCACTGGCCTAAGTTTATCAAGGCAGCCCTGTCCTTTTCACCATAGTTATGACCCAGAGGTGATTATGTGATCTAACTTTATCCAATTAGAGTGAAACTCTGGATTGTTGTTTAATAATAAAGACAGAAATCTACCCCCTACCCTTCTAATTCCACCACACATGATCTGGAGAGAAAAGTATGTATCTTGGGTTTCAGCTGCAGCCATCTAATGATCCCAAGAAAAGCCAGGCTGAGGATGAAGCCAATCCATAAACAATGAAGGAGAAAGGAGAACTGCAGGGGAAAGGAACTTGATCTCTAACTAAACTGCTCCCATCTCCCCATCTCTTCACTCTCAGTTACATGAGCCAATTAATTTCCTTTGTGATTTAAGCCTGATTGTAGTGGTATCCTATTGTTTGTAACCAAAAGCATCCTACCAGATACAGAATTTGCTACTGATTGGTGGTGTTTGCACATAATAGATCCTAAAATATTGAACTGACTGCCTCTAATGTAAGCAGAACAATGAGGAAAAATCCCCCTTTTCTATGGTTGGAAGTTGGCAAATCTTATTATGCAGTCACAAAATAACTTGCTAAATGATTGACTGTCGTATCTTACAACAGATTTAAGGTACCAGTCAAGATTGTAGCATTCAGTGATTCAGTGGGAAAATTTGTAGCTTTCACTAAAATCCTTCAAAAGAGAGACAAGCTTGGCCTGAAACTAAGCAATCTGAAAGGAAAGAAGAAGGACAATACGGTTTTTCTAAGAGAAGCCTTCTCTACAAGTGACTTTCCTTCCTAAATGCATAAAAGTCTGGTTATCTGGAGACTGAGAGGTTAAAAATATCAAATTTTCTGCCCCAAGGTATGGTCAGTTGGAGCAAAAGCAGAGAAGCAAGAGCCATCACAGGAGATTAAAATATCAGATCTCTGGGGAAAACCTAATCCTTAGTCCTCCTCCAGTAACTACAATCCCCAAAGAATTCCCAAGCCATGGCTGTCATTCATCCCTAAGGCAACTCCAAGCTCTTATAATCACATATATTGGTCCCCAAAATGATGCATGCACAGAAAGAGAATTCTCCCCAATGTCCATCTTTGATGACACCCTACAAAACCAAGGATAGGGAAGATAGTCCCAGGGAGCAGGACTAAGGTCTATAAGATTGGTGAGCTAAACCATTCACTCTTCATACAAGGCAAGGATTACTCAATGTTCTTGTCCAGCAGGATATAAAATGTGCTACGGACCAATGACCACTCTATGTCACTTCCCATTCTTTTTAAAAATGGAAACTTATATTGCAGCTTGCTGTTCTCTCTCCACCATTGTATGCTGGGGAATGTAGGTGTTAGATAATTTTCCATTTATCAACTTGTTATTGACCATTATGAGTTATATCAGAATTTAATAAACAAAAAGACTTCACCCAGAAATCCTGCATTCCAGTTGCTGGCAACTGGCAGGGACTTGGTTGACTCCATTTAGACAGTGGTTCTCAATTTGGTTGCACAGCCAAACTATCTGGGAATTTTAAAAAATTTCCTATGGCCAGGCTGCACCCCAGATGAATTAAATAAGAATCTCTGGGAGGATGGGACCCAGCCATCAGGTGATTCCAACATGCAGCCTAGTGGAGAACCACTGCTTCTGTTTAGGGGTGGGATCTGAGGAACTCGATATAGAAAGGAAGATGTGGGTGGATATTAGTTAGCAAAAAATTGCAGTGGATCTTTTTGCTTGTTCCTCAAGTCATTTCACCTCTCTCCCTTTGGGTAGCAGCTTTTGATTGGCTCCATCCTAGCTTTAGTCAGTCATAAGAACACACATACCTTGCAACATGTACTGATTTAGGAGAGCATGCTTGACCTAATATGTTCCAATTAGGGTAAAACTCTGGATTTTGTTTATGGTCAAGAAAAAGAAAGTATGAAATAAGAATATGTAATGTTAACTGCTGCAGGAGAAAATCAATTTCCAAAAGGGGACCATACCCTGGAGAACTTCAGAAAAAGGGTGCTAGAATCTAGAATATATCATTTCTGAAATCTGCCCTACCTCTGAACAGAACCAGTACATACCTTGCATTGATTAGAACAGTTTGCATTGGATTTTCTCTTACATGCAACTGAAAGCATCCTAACTCATAGGCCCTGCCATGGACACAGGCATTGTTCTGCTCAGATCCCCCAGATTTCTTTTTCCATTTTTGATCCCATTTCTTGTGCCCATTTTGCTCCCAACAGCCTGTGCCCATGACTCTCTTCAGAGACCTTTTGCTCAGAAAGCGAGAAGTATCCTGATTTACATCCTCCCCAGACAGGCCTTAGCCAACCACCTACCACTGCATGAGTATGAAGCCCAGCTTCACTTCCTTGTCTGGAGGTGGACATATCCTGGGCCATATTTTATACTCCAGAGCTCCCCTGTGGGATCTGTACCTTCAGATGGATTCTTTATCTGACATGTCCAACTCACTTCCCAGTTTCTCCTGGGAGCACTTCCTTAACAGATGACTTTTCAAACTGTCACATGCTAATCCCCACTCAGTGCTGAGTTCTGTGTAAAGCACATAGTGTGGGATTGATTAATGTGACTGATTGGCTCAGCAGCTGATCACATTCTCTGAAAACATCATCTCATTAAGTGTCTTTTATTTCACATTTTCAGTGTAATATTAAAACATTTAACAATAAGAAGTATGGTAGAATCTAATTTTGGAGCTGAAGTCCAGAGAAATCATCTGGCAAACCAGTCATGTTACATATAAAGAAACTGGAGTCTAATAAGATTACATGACTGACTAAGCCTCTTGGCTGCTTAATGGTAAGGGCAGTGCTTGAAGTCAGTACTTTTTTGTGTCATAGGCAACTTGTCTATTGCTGTACCTAACTGTGGATTCCAATCATCTCATTCAAATCACATGATCTCTATGTACAGACAAATTCATCGCCTTTGCTGTATACAGAAGCAAGTCCCAACAGCTGAATTATTAAAGCTAAATACTGTCTATATGAATATTATAAATGCAAATCAATGATTCTTAAACATATGCACCATGGGCTTAGTTAATTCCTGAGCCACAGAATAGCCTATGATAGGAAGAAATGTTACTCAGGAAGATAAAGAGCACAGACTATATTCTTAACTTATTCCAGGCACACAGTAGGTAGTCAATAAATGTTTGTCAAATGAAGTACAGTGAAGTCTACAAGGGCATATGGAAGAGAGGTTTCTGGTGTCAGTAGTGGAGAAGTAGACACACCTGAGTTAAATTGGAGCAAAGAAAATAGGCCTTGTGTGAAAAGGATGAAAGAGTTTACTCTCAGCCCTGTTTTTGGGTATTGCACTCAGGAAGATAAGGAGTCTTAAGTATGTTACTGGGTTGTACATCTGGCATAAGTAGCCGATATTTGCCCTGGGGTGTGTGTGTCTGTGTGTGTGTGCTGTAGCTTTTTGCTATTCTATGATTCTTTTTTTTTTAATTGTATTTTATTTTGTCAATATACAATGTGGTTGATTATTGTGGCCAATCACCGAAACCTCCCTCCCTCCTCCCTCTCCCCCTTCCTTCCCAGCAAACTCCTTTCTGTTCACTTACCATATCAACTTCAAGGAATTGTAATTGCTGTGTCTTCTTCCCTCCCCCCCCCCCCTTTATTTGTGTATTTATTTATTTATTTTTACTCCCACAAATAAGTGAGAACTTGTGATATTTCTCTTTCTGTGCCTGACTTGTTTCACTTAATATAATTCTCTCTAGGTCAATCCATGTTGTTGCAAATGGTAGTATTTCATTCTTTTTTATAGCAGAGTAGTATTCCATTGTGTAGATATACCACATTTTCCGTATCCACTCATCCGATGATGGACATTTGGGCTGATTCCAACTCTTGGCTATTGTAAAGAGTGCTGCAATGAACATTGGGGAACAGGTATACCTTCGACTTGATGATTTCCATTCCTTTGGATATATTCCCAGCAGTGGGATAGCTGGGTCATATGGCAGATCTATCTGCAACTGTTTGAGGAATCTCCATACCATTTTCCATAGAGGCTGCACCATTTTGCAGTCCCACCAACAATGTATGAGAGTTCCTTTTTCTCCGCAACCTCGCCAGCATTTATCGTTCAGAGTCTTTTGGCTTTTAGCCATCCTAACTTGGGTGAGATGGTATTTCAGTGTGGTTTTGATTTGCATTTCCCAGATGCTGAGTGATGTTGAGCATTTTTTCATGCATCTGTTGGCCATTCATATATCTTCCTTTGAGAAATGCCTATTTAGCTCTTTTGCCCATTTTTTAATTGGGTTACTTGTTTTTTTGTTGTAAAGTTGTTTCAGTTCTTTGTATATTCTGGATATTAATCCTTTGTCAGAAGTACATTTTGCATAAATAAATAAATATACAAATAACCTGGGGGGGAGGGAAGAAGACACATCAATTAAAATTCCTTGAAGTTGATATGAGAAGCAAACAGATTTGAGGTTGTTGGGAGGGACGGGGGAGAGGGACGGGCAAGGGAGGTTTCGGTAATGGGCTACAATAATCAACCACATTGTATATTGACAAAATAAAATAATTTTTTTTAAAAAGGAAGTATATTTTGCAAATATTTTCTCCCATTCTGTTGGTTGTCTTTTAATTCTGTTAATGGTTTCTTTTGCTGTGCAGAAGCTTTTTTAGTTTGATATAATCCCATTTATCTATTTTTCCTTTGTTTGCCCATTCCTGCTTCCTGAAGTGTTTCTCCTATGTTTTCTTTGAGTAGTTTTATTGTTTCAGGGTGTATATTTAATTCTTTAATTCATTTTGAGTAGATTTTGGTATATGGTGGGAGGTATGGGTCTAGTTTCATTCTGCTGCATATGAATATCCAATATTCCCAGCACCATCTGCTGAAGAGTCAGTTTCTTCCCCAGTGTGTAGACTCGGTGTCTTTGTCAAAGATCAGATGGCTGTAGGTGTGTGGGTTGATTTCTAGATTCTCTATTGTATTCCATTGATCTTTGTGTCTGTTTTTATGCCAGGACGATGCTGTTTTGGTTATTATAGCTTTGTAGTATAAAGTCAGGCAGTGTTATGCCTCCGGCTTTCTTTTTTCTTTTTTTTTTTCTCAGAATTGTTTTGGCTATGTGTGGTCTTTTGTTATTCCATATAAATGTCTGGAGTTTGCAGATGACATGATCCTATATATTGAACAGCCTAAAGCCTCTACAAAAAAACCTCTTGGAGTTGATAAATGATTTCAGCAAAGCTGCAGGATGCAAAATCAACACACAAAAATCAGTAGCATTTCTATTCTCCAATAGTGAACATGCAGAAAGAGAAATCAAGAAAGCTTGCCCATTTACAATAGCCACCAAAAAAATAAAATACTTAGGAATAGAGTTAACCAAGGATGTGAAAAATCTCTATAATGAGAACTACAAACCGCCGCTGAGAGAAATTAAAGAGGACACAAGAAGATGGAAAGATATCCCATGCTCTTGGATTGGAAGAATCAACATTGTGAAAATGTCCATACTACCCAAAGTGATATACAAATTCAGTGCAATCCCATTATTCTATGATTCTAACAAGGTCTTATATAAATGTCTGAGCTGAACCATAGGCCATTAGGTAAAGCACTACTTGGCCTGTCCTGGGGAGCATTTTAATGACCTGCAGAGCCTTACCCCCTCCATTAACAGAAAGATGGCAATTGTGATTAAGGAGAGATGGTCAAGACACTGGTGAATTTTGGAGAAAACAATGGGGACCATGGTTTTTACCACCCTTGGTCTTCAACACATGTAGATTCTTTCTCTTCTATCTCCTTGGAGGCCCTGGATTATGTTTTGTTAATAAATTTACTAATTTTCCTTTCACAAACCCAGGAGGATTTTTATTTAAAATAAATATGAACAATGCCTTAGACACTGCAGGAGTTTAGTGTATGAATTTAGAAAGTACATTATAGTAATCTCAAAGACTTTGTAAATCTAATTTATACAGGCTTGGATATGGTTTCTGTCCAGTCTCCAGAAAAAGATCATTTAAAGCATCTCTTTTCGTGGAGGATAACCTGGGGAAATTCTATCCTAAAAAGACAGAGAGAGAAAAATATTTGCACACATATGTGGAGTATTAATGATTAAATAGATATGAGCTTTAAATGAAATTCCAGAAATGTCCATTTTTTTCCCTTTAATGCTCTAGAGCCCAGAGACTAAGAAGATAAATTGTCCAGATGACAGCATTCTGAAATTCTCTTGGTAGTCCACAAAGGAACTAAAAGAAAAAGAAAAAAATGTCTAGAGAAATTGGGAGAGTTTGCCATGAAATTAAGTTTTGTTAAATCACCTATGATATTCCAGGTACCCTTTTACCTGCTTTCAACCTTATCTCACTTAATCTTCAAACTTCCTCTTAAATACTATCTTAGGAAAAATAACATCCACAAGGCAGCAGCAATGGGTTTGAACCCACATTAGTCAAGTCCAAAGGGATAGGAAAAATGAATGAACAAGCTAACAAATTGCAAAATTCAATTAATAATAAAAGATTTCTCTAAACCTTTTTATAAAGTTTATCATTATTTGGAAGAAAATTAAATCTAACTTTTGAATTTTTTAATATCCTTAGAGACAAAGGTGGTACCTTGAAAACTAATACATGATTATTCAAGAAGGAATGGTTTATGGTTTGCTGTAACCATCAAGTGGTGTTGGTTGTTCCTAGGCCAACAGATATGTGTATAAGGATGCAAGATGTTTAGGAGCCTGGACCAAGTCCTGATGTTCATGGAGTATATTCCATAAATTGAAAAAAGTCCTAAATTAATTTTTTATTTGAAAAGAGAAAAGTTTTATTAACTGATATAAAAATAAAATTATTAAACTTAACAGTACATACAGTACTATCTCACCTCAATTTTTCTTTGCAAAAAAAATAGAAATCAGTAACAATAGGTCCACTTTAAGAGATAAGGCACTGATAAACATAATATTATTACATTTACAACATTTCTTTCACATTGCAAATTTTGTAGAGCATTATACGTGAGTTATTTCATTTGATTACTGACATTTGAGGTTTTCACTGTAGTGTGAATTTTCATATGACTTTTAAAGTATTTGTTAAAATTTTTAACTTTCCTGTATTTTGATAACTAATGAGGTTTCAATCCAGTCTGCATTTGGACATGTTTTTGTCAGTGTCTAAGCTGACCAAAGGCTTTTTCACATTCCTTACATTCATTATTTCTATACAGAATGAATTCTTTTTATGCTTTTGAAAGGAACTGGAACAAATAAAAACTTTACCACATTGTGTATATTCATAGGGCTTCTCTCCAGTGTGAGTTTTTCATGCATTTGAAATGCACTGGGACAGTCAAAGGCTTTTGCACATACCTTACATTTAGAAGGTCCATCTCCAGTGTGTACTATCATGTGTCTTTGAACACATGTGAGGCAAATGAAGGCTTTCCCACATTCCTTACTTTCATAGGGTTTTTCTCCCTTTGAACACTTTCACACATTTTAAATAAACTGGGAAAGTTAAAGGTTTTCCCATATATCTTATATTTATAATGTCCATCTCCAGTGTGTGTTATCATGTGTCTTTTAATATTTGCATGAGATATGAAGGCTTTCCCACATTTCTTACATTCACAGGTTTTTCCCCAGCATGAATCCTTTCAAGGATTCTAAGAGAAGTGGAGTGACTGAAGGTTTTCCCACATTGTTCACATTCATGTGTTTTTCTTCAGAGTGAGTCCTTTCATGACTTTGACATGAACTGGTACAGTCAAAGTCTTTCCCACATACCTTATATTTATAAGGCCCATCTCCAGTGTGAGTTATCATGTGTCTTCAAACACCTGCCAGAGGAATGAAGGCTTTCCCACATTCCTTACAGTCATAGGATTTCTCTCCAGTGTGAGTCCTTTCATGAATTTGAAAGGAGTGGAGGTAACTGAGGGCTTTCACACTTTGCTGATGTTTATGTGGTTTCTCTCCATTTTCCTGATTTTTATATGGTTTGGGTCCAGTGTGAGATGGGCTGTGCCTTAGATTTCTCCTCTGATTTTTGTACTGATTTTCAATGTTCTGATCTTTCCATTTTTCCTATAGAAGCCAAGTTTATAAAGATTTCTCCCATGACATCTTTGTAGGGTTTTTTCTGGGAATCATCTAGCAGAGTCCATTCCTCCAGGGTGAAGTTGACAGCCACATCCTCAAAGACTACCGAGTCCATTTCCCATCTTTCAAGTGTCCCAGCATCCTCCCTACTGCTCTTGCGACCAGCACAGGTCACTGTCTTAAATTTTTTTGACTAAAAAATTAATTAAATGACTAAAGGGAAATTCAATACATGAATTCTGTTTTTCCATCAACTCTTATTTGAAAGCAAATTGTATTCAGTTAATTAACAAATATTTATTGACTTGTTTATTCAAGGTTCAATCTTCATTAGGATTTTAAAAATGGAGACTGGAGAAGAGTAACAGAGATGAGAGCAACAACCTGAAGAAAAGATCAGCCCTTATTTGGTGACAAATAAATATGTAGGTAAATTTTTAGATGGACTGGAGAACAATTAAAAGACATTATCTTCTCCACAAAACATGAGGCAATATGAGGAGAGGCTGGGCAGAGGGAACTAAAAGTAGAATCAATGTTACTATGGCTAGGCACTCTGACATCAGTCACTGTGCATAAAAGTTTTACCCCCTGCTTACTACAACCCTTCCAGGAAGGTATTATTACTGCACTTTACAAACAAGACTCCTGGGAATACCAGAAGTTAATTTGCTTACTAAAACCACACCATATACAAATTCGACATTGTTTGCCACCAACTCTTTTTTTTTTTTTTATTTTGTCGATATACATTGTGGCTGATTATTGTGGCCCCTTACCAACACCTCCCTGCCTCCTCCGTTTCCTCCCTCCCTCCCAACAATGTCCTTTCTGTTTGCTTGTCATATCAACT
>NW_007732810.1:72852-73111 GCF_000696425.1 Galeopterus variegatus
TGGCAGTATTTCATTCGTTTTTATAGCTGAGTAGTATTCCATTGTATAGATATACCACATTTTCTGTATCCACTCATCTTATGGACATTTGGGCTGGTTCCAACTCTTAGCTATTGTAAAGAGCGCTGTGATGAACATTGGGGAACAGGTATACCTTCGACTTGAAGATTTCCATTCCTCTGGGTNCTTTTAGCCATACTAACTTGGGTGAGATGGTATTTCAGTGTGGTTTTGATTTGCATTTCCCAGATGCTGAGTG
>NW_007732810.1:73121-74618 GCF_000696425.1 Galeopterus variegatus
ACAACCTCGCCAGCATTTATTGTTCAGAGTCTTTTGGCTTTTAGCCATCCTAACTTGGGTGAGATGGTATTTCAGTGTGGTTTTGATTTGCATTTCCCAGATGCTGAGTGATGTTGAGCATTTTTTCATATGTCTGTTGGCCATTTGTATATCTTCCTTAGAGAAATGCCAACTTAGCTCTTTTGCCCATTTTTTAATTGGGTTGCTTGTTTTTTTCTTGTGAACTTGTTTGAGTTCCTTATATATTCTGGATATTAATCCTTTGTCAGATGCATATTTTGCAAATATTTTCTCCCACTCTGTTGGTTGTCTTTTAACTCTGTTAATTGTTTCTTTTGCTGTGCAGAAGCTTTTTAGTTTGATATAATCCCATTTGTTTATTTTTCCTTTCGTTGCTCGTGCTTTTGGGGTCATATTCATGAAGTCTGTGTCCTGTCCTATTTCCTGAAGTGCTTCTCCTATGTTTTCTTTAAGAAGTTTTATTGTTTCAGGGTGTATATTTAAATCCTTAATCCATTTTGAGTTGATTTTATTATATGGTGAGAGGTATGGGTCTAGTTTCATTCTCTTGCATATGGATATC
This sequence comes from Galeopterus variegatus, assembly GCF_000696425.1. NCBI lineage: Eukaryota > Metazoa > Chordata > Mammalia > Dermoptera > Cynocephalidae > Galeopterus > Galeopterus variegatus. Next base: position 73,705 of record NW_007732810.1, read on the forward strand.
CAGCTATCCCAGCACAATTTGCTGAAGAGGCAGCCCCTTCCCCAGTGAATAGGCTTGGTGCCTTTGTCAAAGATCAGATGGCAGTAAGTGTGTGGGTTGATTGCTGGATTGTCTATTCTATTCTATTGATCACTGTGTCTGTTTTTATGCCAGGACCATACTGTTTTGGTTATTATAGCTTTGTGGTATAGCTTAAAGTCAGGTAGTGTTATGCCTCCAGCTTTATTTTTTTTGCTCAGCATTGCTTTGGCTACGTGTGTTCTTTTGTTATTCCATATAAATGTCTGGATAGTTCTTTCCATTTCTGAGAAAAATGTCTTTGGAATTTTGATGGGGATTGCACTGAATTTATATATCACCCTGGGTAGTATGGACATTTTCACAATGTTGATTCTTCCAATCCAAGAGCATGGGATATCTTTCCATCTTCTTGTGTCCTCTTTAATTTCTCTCAGCGATAGTTTGTAGTTCTCATTATAGAGATTTTTCACATCCTTGGTTAACTCTATTCCTAAGTTTTTTTTTTTGTTGGTGGCTATTGTAAATGGGCAAGCTTTCTTGATTTCTCTTTCTGCCTGTTCACTATGGGAGAATAGAAATGCTACTGATTTTTGTGTGTTGATTTTATATCCTGCTACTGTGCTGAACTCATTTATCACCTCTAAGAGTTTTTTTGTAGAGGCTTTAGGCTGTTCAATATATAGGATCATGTCATCTGTAAACAGGGACAGTTTGACTTTATCTTTTCCAATCTGGATGCCCTTTATTTCCTTCTCTTCTCTGATTGCTCTGGCTAGTACTTCCAACACTACATTGAATAGGAGTGGTGAGAGTGGGCATCCTTGTCTAGTTCCTGTTCTTGAAAAGTTTTCAGCTTTTCCCCATTCAGGATGATATTGGCAGTGGGTTTATCA
>NW_007732810.1:76088-76493 GCF_000696425.1 Galeopterus variegatus
GGACTTATCACCTTCCTTCTGCTATCGTGGTTATTTGTGTACTTGTCTTATCTCCCACACCAGAGCGTGAGCTCCTTGGGGGAGGAGCCTGCTGCACATGGTTCACCTTTGAATAATGGTGCCCGCCCGCAGTCAGCTCTCCTGCAGGTTCAAGCGAACTCGGGAATGCTCCGATCACACTATTCCTAACCAGGGATCGGTTAGGCGTTTTTCCGAGCTGATGGCCACAGAGATGATATCTGCCTCCTGGGAACAGGAAGTTTACCGGGGCCAGAGCCCAGGATGCGGTGGAGTGACAGGAGGACAGGCCTGGCTGAGCCAGGGAGGAGCCACCAACACCTGAGAAAATGGAGGCAGCCCCGGGGCCGGTGAGTGGCCCGGTGGGGCAGGCAGAAGCCGGGTGGG
>NW_007732810.1:76663-84895 GCF_000696425.1 Galeopterus variegatus
ACCAACACCTGAGAAAAGGGAGGCAGCCCCGGGGCCGGTGAGTGGCCCGGTGGGGCAGGCAGAAGCCGGGTGGGCGTCCGCCCCGCAAGCAGGGCCGGGCCGGGGGTCATTCACAGGGCTGGGCCAGCCAGGCGGCTCCCTCTCCGCCTCTGCATCATCGCTGTCCCTGTCCTCGGCCGTCACTGCCTTGGGTTGCTCACTCGATCCCACGGCGTGGCTCAGATGCTCCCAGGAATCTTCTTTTATGCCGGCCTGAAACCTCAAATCCTGAATAGGGCAGCTGGCCGCCTTCAGCGTGGCCCTGGCCTCCAGGATCCTGGCAGCATCGACAGCGGCCCCGGTGCCCTGTTCCCTGTTTAGAAATTCACTTTTGCAGCTAAGAAACAGTTATTTTCCCGCTCCACACTTCAAAGCTGTTGCCTGTAAATGAGGCAGCCTCTCCTGCCAAGGGCAAAGTGGCGGTCAGCCCCCACGACCAGCCACCAGCAGCAGTCCTCCCTTAAGAGATGGCAAGAGGGGTTTTTTTGCCACCAACTCTTAATTCTTTCCCTTGTGCCATCTTACTTTGCAATTTTCAAGTGAGTGGAAATGAGCTTGGGAAATTAAGGAGAGTGGGAAAGGTTTGGAACAGTCACTGTGGGGAATGAAACTCACAGCCAGATGGAAATGAGCAAAGAATTGCCCAGTAAGTCTGAGCACCAGATCTGAGGGTTTGAGGTCACAAAGTGTGATGTTAAAGTGGAGTCTCTGGATGATGCAAGTTTGGAACTGCTGGAGATGTGGAGATAAACAGGATGGTCCAAATAGCATTTGTGACACTGCTATGCATAAATACCCAGAGGATAAGGCAAAAATTGTATATGGTATGTGTCATGAGAAAGGAACAGAGAGGACTGTATCTTCTTAACTTTAATTCTCAACTTCCACATTTTAATGACTCAAAATTGGGATGTGTCTTTAAATGGGTGGCATCTTTTTTCCCTGATGGTCATGTAACCATCATAATTGTAATTGTCTGCATATTCTCGAACTTGGTCTCGGCCGTTCATATTGTCTTCACTTTATTTGGGTTATGCTCATCGTGGGTACTACAGGTATTGAGTTGTAGTGCCATTTAAAATGTCTTCTAAAAAATATCTATGATTTCTCATTGAAAAAAATATTATATACATAAAGGAATGGAAATAGTGCTGTATGGCATGTACAATATGTTAACACAGCAAATATTTATATTAATGAAATAAGAGGGCACTTTAAAAAGTTCATGGAAAGATTCATATCTTTTAATTCATTTTTTTCTGCGAACTTTTTGAAGTGCCCTCGTCTGAACACAAGTCCACCTTTTTTTGTGAAGCGGCAACCCATGTGCTTTACATGACCTACACCCACAAGGAGATGCAGCTAGTTATGTTTGTTGCTGAGACACCTGAAAAAGGATTGCCCAACACAAATCGAGCAGTGTGAGTAAGGGCAGGAAAAACTGACAAATTCGTGGGAATAGATGTATTCTAGTTATCTCTTGCTACATAACAAATAACTCCAAAACTAAATGACTTAAAACAATACTAATCGTTTATCATCTCTTACAGCATCTGTGGGCCAGGAATTTGGGAAGGGCTCGCCTGGGTAGTTCTGGCTCAGGTCTCTCATGCAGTTGCAGTTAAAGGCAACTGGAGATGGGACAGCAGAGAGCTGAAGCTCCTGGCAGCTGATCAGGCATCTTTCTCTCTTCGTGTCATCTCTGAGCCTCTCCCTGTGGTCTCTCTGCATGGGCTACTTTGGGCTTTGAAATGTCTTGGCAGACCCAGGGCAGTAGGACTGTTGATATGGAAGCTGAAGGCTGCAACAGTGAGCGTCCAATGAGCAGTATGAAAGCTGAATCACCTTTTACAGCCTAGTTTCCAGAGTCACATGGCGTCACTTCTGCTGTGCTCTATTGGTTGCAAGTGAGACTGTCCAGATTCAATGAGAGGGCAATTCACTTCACCTCTTGATTAAGGAGCAGCAAGTTTCTAGAAGAGCATATGGTCCGGGAGATATTGTTGTAACTCTATTTGGAAAATAGTCTGTCACAAGATGAAAGACATGTCAAAGCAACAAGAAGCTGGCATTACCGATTCATTCATTGCGCGGGACTTAACATTAAAGCATTGAAATTCCGCTTAACTTCCTGCTGACTGAAAAGAAGTCATCTAACTTCCAGAAACACTGGATTCGGTCAGGGGGAAAAAAAGAAACTATAAGGTTATGCTTATTAAACCCTGATGTTCTTGAAATAAGTTGTTAATGCTAAAAGTATTGGGTCAAATTCATGATCACCAGTTACATGTCTCCTATGTCTGACTAATCTTAGAACAGCTCATTTAGTAAGTTAAAATAAGAATTCTAAGTCTTAGGAAAACACTATGTCATACTCTGACAACATTTTTTCTTAATGATGCATAAAGTAATGGTGCATCTTACAATCTGTGGTATCTTTCGCTTTGATGAAGTACAGTAGGTGCCATGAAGGCACAAAGTCAGCAGAAATATCCTCTTCCTGGGATAGTTGGAAAAGGTCCCAGAGCAAAAAAATAGTACTGGGAATTTCTAGGCTTTGGAAGGTAGATATGAGGCTCAAGGATAAAGCAGGAAGTCAAGGAATATATTTGAAAATCACCTTATGCCAAGCCCCAGCCCCTCTACCCAGGCTTTCCTCTGTCATTCTGCACATGTGACTCTACTCAGTCTTTCCACTTTCCCCTGGAAATTCCTGCCAATCCTTCATGACTCCTTGCAGACCCTGCCATTGGAGGATAGGCAGGGTGGGTAGCAGCATGCAAGCCAGAGCTTGGTTTGTCTGTTTTACCTACTGAGAGTTTTGTAAGGTTTCTAGTGATGAAAGGGGTTCACAGCTTAAAAATAAAAACAGAAATGTGTCACTGCAATATACCACATATATATGTATACCACGTATATATATATATATACACCAATATATATACCACATATATATAATATACCACATATATATAAACCACACATATATATGCATATATATATGTATATGTGTGTATATATATATACATAAAATATACTATGCTCAATCATGGAGCATCCCATGAATTAGCCATCCTCCATTCATTCCATTACCATCTATTTATTGAGCATCTTCTAGATGTCTGGTATTGTGTGAGCCAATGGCTATGCGTCATACATACATAAAATATACTATGCTCAATCATGGAGCATCCCATGAATTAGCCATCCTCCATTCATCCCACTACCATCTATTTATTGAGCATCTTCTAGATGTCTGGTATTGTGTGAGCCAATGGCTATGCGTGGTGTATCTTGTTTCGTGGAACTTTTGAGTTGGAGAGAAAGGAACTAAATAAATTTTGCAATTGCAAATTAGAAATTGATGGAAAATTAAAGATTTTATGAGAAAGAACGACAGGTGTAAAACTACTTAGATAGAGGTATTTATTTTAATTCTAAATCTTTACAAAATATGTTTTATTATACCATATTTTTTAACCAATATAAGCTGAATTTAATTTGATTTCTTTATAACTGGGATTTCCTTAGCATTAAATATGTGATATGATACTCTCAGCAGTTAATGAAAATAATAGTACTTAATTATGGAGAGATACTTCGCATGGATTTTCTCATTAACTCTCACAACCCTGTGAAGTAAGTACTGTTATCATTCTCCTTTTTAACAGACACCAACTGAAAAAATAAGAGAATGAGAAACTTGCCCAACCAAAGTCACACTGCGGGCAGCTGAATGCAAGAGCCTGTGCTTTTACCATACAAGCTGTTTTACGACCAGTATAAATCAACTATGATTCCCCCACATTTGGTAATTAAAGCTTGTGTATGTTTTTGAAAGATTTTCTCCTCCCTTACTCTCTAAAATCACCTTTATTGAACCGTAGTTTACGCACCTTCAATTGTGTCCTGTTAGAGTGTGCAATTCGAACACTCTGAGAGTTGTTTACACCCATCGTATCACCACGCAGACAAGATATCAACCTTCCCAGCACCCCCAGGAGTTTTCTCATGGTCTGCTTCAGTCCATCCCTTCTTCTCTCCAAGACCTAGGCAACCACTGAAAGGGAGTATTGATATCAGTAATATCAATAGATATTGTTTACTGCTGAATAGTATTTCATTGTATGCATGTATCACAATTTATCTATTCACGTGTTGATGAACAGTCAGGTTAGTTCCAGTTTGGGGTTATTGTGAATGAAACTGCTGTGGATATTTGTGTACATGTCTTTATGTGGACATCATATGCTTTCGTTTCTTTAGGGCAAATATCAAGGAGTAGCATTGCTGGATTATATGGTCGTTGTATGTTTGACTTTTGTTAAAGTAGCTGGAACATTTTATATTCCCACCTGCAGTGAGGAGAGTTCCAGTTGCTCCATATCCTCACCAACACTTGGTATGAACTGGACTTTTCTAAATTTGTAGCTGTTCTAATGGTATACATTAGTATATCATTGTGCTTTTAATTTGTACTACCTCCATGACTAATCATACCGGGCATAGTTTCATGTGCTTATTGGCCATTTGTATACCTTTTATTATGAAATGTCTGTTCAAACCTTTTGCCAATTGAGTTGGAGTTTTTGTCTTAGTATTGAGCTGTAAGGGTGTGTGTGTGTGTGTGTGTGTGTGTATCTTCTGTCAAACTTTTCTTTTATGGTTTATCCTTTTTGTGTCACATCCAAAAACTATTTGCTTACACCAAAGTTGCAAAGATTTTGCCTTATATTTTCCTCTAGAACTTTTATAGTTTTTCACCTTTACATATAGATACATGATTCATTTCTCATTCATTTGTAATACGATGTGCTATAACAGTTGATTGCTTTTTAAATTATCTTCCTCCTATTATTGCTCCCCTATTTTTTATACCATTTAACCCTTTCTAACTTGTTGTTTCTGTTGTTTCTAGTACTCTAGGAAACCAAATAATCAAGCTCATTGGAAGATACTATGAACCAGAACCTAAGAGAATACTATTTTTAAATGCATGGGGATTTAAGTCATCTATTTTGGAAACAAAGAAGCCTGATTTTACAGGCTTTAAGGGTCTCATATATATGAGATGGTCACATAATAAGACATCTGGAGAAGTGAAATGCTAGTTCCTATCTTACATTATTTTATTTGAGTTCATTTTATGGCTAGTAATTCTACACACTATGCCAAGTATAATGCCAATCCCATAAAAAGTACTTGATAAATTAAATATGTCCTAATGATTGGCAGCAAATAGAAATGACAGTTTTACAGACTTACTATTTCCTATAACAGTGAACTTGTTTTTTTTTCTGTTGTATATTTTCGATCATGCCCTCTCCGATGTACGTATATTTCTTTACGTATTATATACATATATCATTACAGTAGCATTTTTCATTTATAGTATAAAATAGAAATTGAAAAGAATGAAATAAAATGAATCTAAATAAAACATCATATTTTTAATCTTGCAGTCAATGGATCATGTCATGATTCTGTACTCAGAGACATAATACAGGACTCCTAAATTTTAAATTGGATTCTGAAATTAAGCACTAGTGTGTGAATATTATAATAAGGAAATTTCACACATTGTATTGCTGAATAATAAGTAAAGGGACTGTGTTTACTAATAGACTATTCTATTTAGAACCCATATATTATAATACTAAATAAAATTTTATTTTGTAACAATACAATGAATTATCAACAGTAATATTGTCCTTTAAAATTTAAAACACTGCATATTTAGTTTTGGCCAACCTTCATTTGTTGCATTAAAAAATAAGCATTTCTAAATTGCTCTACTCAAAAATACCACACAGTTGTAAATAGCATTGCTGTGCATTTTTTATAAAAACATTTGGACACCCCCCCATACATCTGTACAATTCTTATCTTTATAATCATTCATATTCAGCATGCGCCTTCTAAATATGCCAGTGAAAAATAAAATGATTACTTTTTCTCAATGTTCAGCAGGCACTCTAAATTAGCCAGCTGGTCCCATGTCACTGCTGAAAATACATAGATTTTTTATAAAAAATGACAGTAAATACATCCGTGGCACCAGTCACTTTATATGCAAGTGGAAATTCCATCAGGGCAATTACTTATGATAGGAAAAGAGTAAAAAAATGTGTAGAGAAAGAGCATCAATGAGAATAGTGCCTCGCGTGCCTTGCAGTGGCTCACAGAGGATAATTCATTGAGGGAAGTGAAATCACCTTGTTTTATGGCAAGGCAGTAATCTCAAGGTCCACATGCTAAGTTTTTTTTATTATTGAAGATTCAGAAGTCATTTAAAAACATGACCTGTTAGAACAATTCAATGCACCAAGTCTATTTGCAAAAACCGTGCTGTAAATCATGATTCATTATACGATTGTGATCAGCACACAGTGTTAGAAATTCATCTCTCTTCATAATACAGTCCTTTCTATGTAGTTCTCTGCATACAATGTAATAGTCCCCATCTCACCTTTATTTATTCTTTTTTCCCTCTATTTTGTTTTATTTTCTTCTATTCTATTTTTTGATCTATTTTAAACTACCTTTAACTTTTTCTTGGACTATCTTTTGTAATTTAATATGTGTCACCAATCCCATGAGACATATGATAGAGACAAAATACCATGATAAGTAAAACCATCTGCATTTTCACCAAGACTCTGGGCTTTGAGTCCCTCACAGATCATGAAATAATGAACAGATGAATGGCTGGCTGTTGGAGCTGGGAAGGGCTTAAAGATCTTCAATTCTAGTCCCCATGTTAAAGATGAGAAACTAAAACCCAGAGAGGCCAAGCAACCTACTCAGACAATATTTCAAGAGTGACAGCTTCAGACTTGCCTTATTCCCAGACTAATGCTTCCTCCCCTCTGCCTCAGTTTCCTCTGTGATTAAAAGCAACTGACTTGTTCAAGGTAGTCTTTTTCTTGATGGCTAAATTAGTTGTGGCAATTGTCTCTTTCCTTGAGAATGTATCTTACTGTTATTCTGTGAACACTGATTGAGCACCTAGCACGTGCCGGGCACTGTTGAGAACACAGCAGGGAACAAAGAAGACAGCTCCCTGCTGCATTGTGCAGACAATAAACAACATAAGTGAGTGAAACGTATAGCATGCATTAGATAACAAGTGCTTTGAAGAAGAGTTGTGCAGACGATAAACAACATAAGTGAGTGAAACGTATAGCATGCATTAGATAACAAGTGCTTTGAAGAAGAATAAGGCAGGAAAAAAGATCAGGAGTACATTTATGTTTTTTGTTGGAAAGGAAGTATAGGTAAGGGTGGGTACAATTTTAAGTAGGGTAGCCAGAAAAGATGTCACGGAAAAGGTGACATTTGAGGAAAGACCTATGGAGGGAGAGAGCTATGTGATCCATTTTCTTCACCTCTGTGTGAAATTTTTGCTTTCTTCATGACGAAGAAAGTCAAGATTTTCCACACATCTCTCCATCTCCAACAGGCAGTCAGCTCTCCAAATGAACATCCTGATATGAGTTCTTTCTTTTATCCAAAACATTTGTAGCCATCCAAAGGCTTTATTTTATGTTGCATATCTACATGTAACTGATTAAAGCAACTATAACCCTGCCCATGAAAAATGTAAATGGACTTGGACTGCATTTGATTGCTGGGCAGGGAGAACTGAAAAGCTGAGCCAGAGCCTCTTTTTCTATTTACTCTCTGTCCATCCATTAGGCTTAGTCTACAGAGCATGGGTGAATCACAGGTTGAGAGGTCTCCACCACTTGGAAACATTTCGTCCTGAGAACTGGAAGGCAGAGAACAGGAGAAAAGTCACCTGTGTACTTGAAAAGGAAGCAGTTTTCTGATAAGGGCCATTGTGCTTGAAGAAATGAATTTTCTTTTTGAAGAAAATAATTCTCAATATACTCAGGAGATTTAACCATTAAATAGCTTTTCTGTGGAAAGAGAAGAGTTAAGTTTATCGTTGTTAATTTTCTCACAATTTTTATGACTCTTGAAGAAAAGATTCTTTGATTTAAAAAATTTCAAGAATTTTTGTGTATGTACTATAGACAAGAATAAATGTGAGACTTATAAGCCAAGAACACTTTTTTGTACAGATACATAAACTGTGGGCCGAGCCCATGGTGCACTCAGGAGAGTGAGGCGCTGGGAGCGCAGCAGCGCTCCCGCCGCGGGGTCGGATCCTATATAGGGATGACCAGT
>NW_007732810.1:85075-86002 GCF_000696425.1 Galeopterus variegatus
TGCGCTCACTGGCTGAGCGCAGTGCGGCCGGTCTCAAAAAGGACAAAAAAAAAAAAAAAGATACATAAACTATATGAGGGTTCTTTGAAAAAGTCCATGGAAAAATTGAAGTGCAAGATAATACAAATCTTTCCATGAACTTTTTGAAGACCACTTATATATCTACATATAGCTATAAATTCCCTTTAGAGGTTTATAGATTTCATTTTTATGTCTTAGTTACCAAAACTCTATTATTTCAGAGGGAAAGATGTCTCCATTAAATTCCCAATGCCATCTTCATTTATTTATCCGTTCACTCACAAATATGTACTGAGTGTGTATTGCATGCTAGGCACTGTACTAGCACAGTTTATACGAGTTCTAGAGCTACCTTTCCTATAGTTTGTGTATTTCTTTATTTATTGAGATCAAAGTCAGGCATAATTAGATGCTCATTGGACAAATGCCTTTCTAAATTTGTTTATTAACACATCATAAAATATAGTGAGATATGAACGGTGTGTATACCTCCAACTTCTGGGGGTGGGGTGGGGGAGGAATGGTCAAGTTTGAATTAATTTAAGTGTTACCTTAAGGGGTAGAGAATCACTATACAATGTGAATGTGCCTCACTTTAAGAGAATAGGCTATTTAGATAATCAATAGGTCAATTAGTACTACAATGATGTTAATAAGTGATCAAACATGTTTCAAAAATTTTAATTTTCTAAATAGAAACTTTATAATAATACTACAGTGCCAAAGGAGATATCAAATCTATTTTCATCTAGGGTATAGATATTTAGAATCTTTACAAATTTTAATACCAGGAGGACTTCTACTTCTGGAAAGATGGAGTACACATAATTTTTTATATGCCTTCTGCTAAACACAGCTAATAATTCTGGACATTATATATAAAACAAACATATATATATATATATA
>NW_007732810.1:86111-89466 GCF_000696425.1 Galeopterus variegatus
AATAGGTCAATTAGTACTACAATGATGTTAATAAGTGATCAAACATGTTTCAAAAATTTTAATTTTCTAAATAGAAACTTTATAATAATACTACAGTGCCAAAGGAGATATCAAATCTATTTTCATCTAGGGTATAGATATTTAGAATCTTTACAAATTTTAATACCAGGAGGACTTCTACTTCTGGAAAGATGGAGTACACATAATTTTTTATATGCCTTCTGCTAAACACAGCTAATAATTCTGGACATTATATATAAAACAAACATATATATATATATATAAGAAGACTCTGAATGATAGAGAGAAGAAGGCAGACCAACTAGGGAACTTGGGACCCGAGGAATGACACAGCAATGAGTTTAATGAATTTTCTTTTTCCCTCATGTATCCCAGATTTATTGCTGAAGAAGCCAGCAGTCTGGAAATACTAATGGGTGTGAACAAAGACAGCCCCAACAAAAGCCTACTCTCTAGCCAAAGAACCAAGAAAGGGAAACAAGAATTTTAGGCAATAACTGCTCTGCTCTACTCTTGAGCCCACTAGAGAATTCTAGCCTCTGCTAGTCCTCCTGCCTCACCTGTGCCTGGGGAAATAGGGAGAGAGCTGAGAAAAACTTGTGAAAGTCACAGCCCAGGGGCACAGACCCATTAAAAGACTGAGATTTAACCATATTATTGGAGGTTTCTCCTCTCCCACACCTCAGCACCACACCTACAACTCTCCACTATAATAACAGTGGATTCCAGCTAAAAGATCTGCAAGACACTAAATATGTGAGAGTAAAACTTCTAGAACAGAAAGGAGAAATTGACAAATCTACAGTTATAGTTGGAGACTTCAACACTATTCTCTCAATAATCATTAGAACAACTAGAAAGAAAACCAGCAAGGATATAGATGAACTCCACAACACCATCAACCAACAGAATTGAAACAGCATTTATAGGACACTCCACTCAACAACAGCAGAATACTCCTTCTTTTCAAGTGCCCACAGAATATATGCCAAGATAGATCATGTCATGGATCATAAAACAAACCTGAACAAACCTAAAAGAACTGAAACTCTACAGAATGTTTTCTCGGACTGCAATGGAATAAAACTAGAAGTCAATAACATAAAAAAAAACAGGAACATCTACAAACACTTGGAACTAAACAATACACTTCTATATAATCTACAGGTCAAAGAGGAAGTCTCAAGGGGAATAAAAAAATATATTGAACTGACTGAATATGAAAATACAATATGTCAAAATTTGTGGAACACAACTAAAGCAGTACTCAGAGGCAAATTTATAGCCCTAAATGCGTACATTGCAAAAAAGGGAGAGTTTCAAATCTATATCCTAAGCTACCACTTTAAGAACCTAAAAAAAAGAGCAAAATAAATTCAAATCAAACAGAAGGAAGAGAATGACAAGAGTTACAAAGTACCACAAACTAAGTGGCTTAAATAACAAACCCTTCACATGCAGGTCTGTGAGCTAGGTAAACAGCAAACAGGTCCTTGGAGACTTGGTTGAAGTAGGAATAGTCTTTATTCCTCAAACACAACACCTTGAGCCAAGCAGTCCACAGAGAAACTCAGAAGCTCCACTGCTACGGGCAAAGTCCAAAGAAAAACTGAGCAGCTGCCAGCAGAGTAAACATGCTCTATTTTTAGACACAAGCTCCCTGCTGGCCAGCCTGCTTCACCAACTGCAGAGTGCACAATAACAATAAAACTAAACAAATACATTGGCACACATGCACACTAACTCTACCCACACAGCTTTTTAACAAAGAATTAAGAATGTGCTGCTCGACTCCCAACCAGACCTGAGCTGAGGGAGCCTGACTAAATTATCCTTTTTTCCCCACACTCATAAACTGCTGATTGGAATGTACAGTGGTACTGGTTCTCTGGAAAACAGTTCACCAGTGTCTTAAAAGCTAAACATATAACTACCTTTGCAACTAGTAATTCTCCTCCTGTGCATTTATTCCAAAGAAATGAAAACTTACAACCACACAAAAACCTGCACATGAATGATTATGACAACTTTACTCATGATAACCAAAAACTGGAAGTAATTCAGATGTCCATCAACAGATGAGTGGTTAAACAAACATCAGAACATCCATACCGTGAAATAGTTCTTAGAAATAAAAACGAACTATTGATATGAATAACTACATAGACAGATTTCCAGAGAATTATGCTGAGTGAAAAAAGTTAGTCCTAAAAGGTCACATTCTGTATGACTCTATTTACATAACATTATTGAAATGACAAAATAACAGAAATGGAGGACATATGAGTGGTTTCCAGGGTTAGGTAAGGTGAGGCGGGAGGGGAGTGGGTGTGGCTATAAAAAGGCAGTATGTGGTGATGGAAATGTTCTGTGTCTTGACATCATCAATGCTGACAATTGTGATGTTGTGCTACCTGTCGTTTTGTAAGATGTCACCACTGGGGAAACTGGGTAAAGGATACTCAAGATTTCTCTGTGTTACTTCTCACAACTATGAATCTACAATTATCTGAAAACAAAATTTTAATTTAAAAAATTCCACTAACTCCATTGAAAATAGTCATCTCAACTTGCATTCACCATTTAGATTCTCAGTATTGTAAAAGGGAATTCAGTGGAAGATTGAATAGATTTTAAATTGTATAATTGCCTTCTTTAAGAAGAAATTGGTAAATCAACCAAAGAGATTTGCTAATGCCTGCAGGGATTTATTTCATATTATTGATTGGCTTATTAGTAAGCCACAGAAATAACAGAAAATCAGAATGAATGGGGTGCCAACTTGTTTTCTTTTTATTCCACAGTTTTAGTCTTAATCAAATCAAATAATTTATAAGTCATCCGTGGTTCCTGCTACTATAGGGAGTCATTTATTTCTTCCTATGAGAATTGTCTAGTTAAATGTATCACTTCTGTAGAACTCAAGTTGAAGGTATGTGTTCAACTAAATTTGTTATTCTTTCACTCATTCCTCCATTCAACAAACATTTACTGAGTACCTACTATGTGCCAGGCACAGCTCTAGGCACTAAATTTCCAGAAGTGAGACAAATAAAGGCCCTCCCATTCATCGAGAAGAAGGTGGGGTGCAGAGAAAATGAGTTCCTCTCCCTCCAGCCCTGGCCTCATCAAGGGCGTGCCTTCCCAGCCATTCTGCACACTCCAGTCTTTGCATTGCCCTGGGAGTGGAGGCAGAGCAATGATGGGCTTTATAGGAACACAAGGAGGAGTTCACTATTCTACAATTTCTTCTTATTTCTTGAGAAAATAAATTGCTAATCTGTCCTCTTCCTTCTTTCTTTCTTTCCTTTTTTTTTTTTTTTTTTTTTTTTTT
>NW_007732810.1:90466-107940 GCF_000696425.1 Galeopterus variegatus
TTTTTTTTTTTTTTTTTTTTTTTTTGTGTGTGTGTGTGTGTGTACATAAAGTTCCACATAAGTTTTCTTGTGATTCTGCTTTACCTTTGCCATGTGTCATGGCTCAAGCATCAGTCCCATTTTTTTTTTCAAGTCTAGATTCTAAACTCTAAATCTAAGTTAGATGTAGATTTTATATTCATTCTTGTTCTGCTGGAAACAATGGTAGAAGATTGTTCCGAATACTTCAGACTTCATTTCTGCTTAGAACATGCTGGGAGAAATCTGATTTCTTCAGGGACGTTGTGGGAAACTAAAGGAGACACAACAGGAAAAGAGTTGAGAGGAAACTGTGCGAGCCCCCATCATCTCAGCAATGACTTTGTAGGTTCACATCATGGATTGGAATCTGAGGTCAGCTGTCTTCTTTTAGGAATATTTTACTTCACATTTTTACTAAATGTAAATCCTGAAGATGCCATATTCATTCAGACTGCTTAAGTGATTTTTGCAACCTAGAATGGAACGAGATGCTGATTTTGAATAAGAATTTGCTGCAGAGTGTTGTAAAAAGGGTAATAAGGTACAGTTGAGTCACTGAATTCTATTGACACAGCTAAGTAAAGAACTGTTGATTGATAAATTTATGTGTGGCAAAGAATTGGATGCTTTTTCTAGACTCATGGTGTAGCTTTGACAAAACGTTTTTTGTCTAGTGTTTAATAAAAGTACATTAGTTGTTCTAAGCAGCCAATACCTACCCAATGACATAGAATCAAGAGCAGAAAGTAGCAGTGGCTGTCCATATGTACCTGTCACAGCAGGGCATATGGGGCTATTCCTGATTCATATAAAAGTAACTCATACATATTCATTCTTAACTCTCACCCCTTTGACTGCACAAAGGCACTAAACAAAATCCTCTTCCAGTAGGAGGCAGAGGGGGCAGGGAGAAGCAGCCCCTCTTCCCTGTAATTTCCCCTCCAGCCAGGCATAGCTCAATAAGTTCCATCCTTAACCCCAGTACTAATTCTCTAGGACTTTATCTGAACTACTTTTAAATTAAATTTAAGCAACTATTTGCTCCATTAATCCATGCAGCCCATTAGGACACTGTGTGCATTTACTGTACGATATTTCAAATGAAGTGAAACTTCAAAGCTGTTTGATAGGTATGGGAAAGGGGGGCTTGATATTGCCAGAAGGAAGTAATAATCTCCCAAGGATTTAGCAGGAGAGCTAAACTTAGAGGCAGACTTCACTTTCCATTTAACTTTAAATGTATAGCTACTTGGAGCAGCTTGGGACCCTGCCTTGTGTTGCAGATAAAGCCTCAGCAATGAGGAAGAGAATGGATTTACCTGGTCAGAATGAATATTTCGAATCATCTTAAATTCTCTCTCTCCGCCCAAGTTATCAAGGAAACCGAGTTCTTGATGTTTCACTTGAAAATGTTTATTTTTACCTTGGAGCAGGGATCCTGTGTGGGAGGAGGGGTTAGTGTTTGAGGGAGACTGAGGGCTAGCAAGAAAGGGGCAGGGTCAAAGGACAAAAGCTACTGCCCCATCAGTTAGTTCAGCAACTTGGATCTGGCTTCAGAGAGATTCTAAGGGTCCGAGGGAACAATGCCGTTTTGCTCCCTTTCCTTGTGGGATCTGGGATTCACAAAAGATGGGTGCATTTCCCTACTTTGACTTCTGCTCCCAGTTATTAAGTGAACTGGACTGAACTAAGTCTTTCCAGGTGAATTAGAAATAGATCCACATGGCTCAAGCTTCTGCAGCCTACCTCTGATTCCTAGTCACATACAACACACACACACACACGCACACACATACACACACACCCCTTTCAATGCCATAGTCCAGTTTTCTCCATGTGCAACTCATGTTATCTGACTCTAAGGATTTTTCAAAAATGTGAATACCCACAGTCTTACAATATGGCATGGAAGGCATGTAGTTAAAACATCCAAATCTGTGTGAAAGAAAAAGTTTTGTTCCTAACTCCCTCTCTGCACATAATCTCATCTAGTCAATAACTTCTCTTACTTGCCATTTTTAATATAATATCAATTTAACAAGAATCTATGATACCAGAGTCTCCCTGGGAAGACTGAAAGCACCCAGAAACAATGAAACCTGCAAACTCACCAAACAGTACTAGGTAATGGATAATGAGATGCTAAAAGAAATACACTCAGATGCAAAACAATTTTTAGTTCGGGTAGTGGGTCCTGGGGCCTGGTATTCAGGGGTATGTTTAGGAAGTGATAAATCAGAACAAGGTTCTCTCTTGTAAACTGTAGAAGGATCCCTCTGTCTTGGAGACATAACTGAGGGTCATTTTCAGTGCAGACTCATTTCCCCCTGGGTGAGTCATCTGGTTGTTTATTCAGTCTTTAAATCTGAAAGTCATATTCCTTTTCAGTCAGTTGTGCTGCGACTCATTTCCCCCTGGGTGAGTTATCTGGTTGTTTATTCAGTCTTTAAATCTGAAAGTCATATTCCTTTTCAGTCAGTTGTGCTGGTGACAATAGCAATTAGAATGCTTAAGTGAAAAGCAAACACCATCTTTCCAGTGAGTTTCCACCAATGTGCTGAGTAAGAAGTTGCTATTGGTTACTTGTTCACGTGACCATACTTTAGGTGTGGATGTGCATTGTGTTATAATTGCTTGTGGAAATAGCCTTTCTAGTTTCAGATTTTTGTGTAGCTCCTTATCTTGCTGATGTTGTAATAGCACAGTTTTTCCTTTTCATATAAAAAGTGAGTTAGAAGCAGATAAAAAGAGAAGCATTTGATTGCCCTCATTCAGGCTCTGACTTTCAGTTGTCATTAAATCAGGGGCTTATTTGAAATCCGTTATTGGCAGTAACCCGTTCTTAGCCTGCTTCTGTGATGCCCAGGTTCACCTGTAATTCTATGTTTTATTTGTTCTTCATGCACTGCTTCCATAAAGGTCTCATCGTTATGCAGCGTTTCTGGAGAGTCTCACCTTGGAGCGTGCTTAGAAAGCTGGCAGAAAACAGTATTCAGTCTGTGGGTTAGCCATGTGGAAATGACAGGAGAAAAATCAAATTGAATTGATAAGCCAAGTGCTTCATTCCTTGCTTAAGACAGTAACTGCAATTTGAAATGGCATTTTAACATTTCCACATTTTTTAGTTTCATTACGTATGAGGTATATAATGCTCAAAGTCATCTAAATCATTAAATCCTTTCTAATTTCCACCAAAATTCTCTTTGGACTAAAAAAAAATGTGACTACCTCAGGCTGAAAGAGAACTGAAATCTACTTGTAAAACTAGAACCTGGAGGTGTGGGTGTTCCACTTCTATATTAGTGGTTGGTGAATCTACATAAATATATCTTATAAATGTATATATTTGTGCCATAAATGTATATGTGTTTTCATATTGATCTGTTTCTCCACACTTAGTTCTTTGTGCCTGTTAAATCTCTCTCAAGGAGTAATATTCATGTCATGCATTAGTGTAAGTAAATAAGTGTGTATGTTAAGATCATTTCTTACCCATATGTCACCTCTAACCTTTGTGTAAAATGTCTTTTACATTAGCATAAATATTAAGAAGATGCCATTTCTGCTATATATAGGGCTGCCTTCAGCTAATCAGTTTTTCATGCATTTAAATAGGAATATTAGAATAATGGTAATTACTTTAGTTTTCCATGAATGATCCATCAAGACATTGCCTTTCACTGGATAGTATTGCTCAGGGTAAGCAGGACAAAGTTCAGCTGTTAGATATTCAGTTGGAATATCTTCAGTGTTTTGTTGGTGAATTTAAAAATAAATTCATTCTTAAGACTATTATCTTTTCTAAGAGTAAATGCACAAGTTAAAGAAGAATAATCTGAAACATATGTAGAGTAAGAGAAATTGTAATTAATTGTAAAATAAGACTTGTTCATTAAATGCGTGAGACAAATTTCAATCAAATGACAAAACCTCACACACACACATAAAGAATCTGAGAAATTCATACATGCTTTTTGAAAAAGTGCCTTTTGTCAAAATAAGACCTTTCTTTCTACCTTTGCACAGACACTTCTATGGTTTTACCAATTACTTTCACATATAAACTCAAACTTTTAAAAATTGAATTTAAAACAACTTGAACTTTTGTGCAATATATATATATATATCTGTAAACTACCTTCGCTCTGCTAGATTTAAATGTCGCTAATGAACAAATATTTTAATCTATTGCATGTTGGCACTGCCTGGTAGCTGATGGTTCTGTTTCAGCCGTGTTTTCACCTTTGTCTGCATAGAAGTATTTGTTTGCATCAGATATTGAAATAATTGCATGGTTCTCTGTATTGTTTTCTAAAAATTAGTAGAAAATTGTTGGTTTGATACCGCAAAAAGCATAGTCTTTTAAAGCTATAATCCAGATGAGGAAAGAAATCTCCACACATGCTGAAAAGTTGCAAATCTTTAGTTCAAAAAGATAATTGTTAATCTTAAGCAAGACAAACATTCATCAAGAAAGAAAAGAACAAAAATTGAAACATAATATTTTCATATTACAAAATATCTTTCACAAAATTGTTTGTTTGTACATGTTTATATATACATGCATAAAAATGTAGGTGCATTCTTGTAAATACATAGAATGGAACATACCAGACTGATAGTTGTTACCTCGGGGAATCGGAGTAGCATTTGTGAAAACAAGGTAAATGAGACATTTACTTTCTATTTCAGTATTGTCCTTGTTTTTGCAATACATATTTGTATATTACTTGGATAATTTAAAAACAGTAGCAAGTAAATGACTAAAAGAACATGTATAAAACGCCTGAAATATATTGACGAACTTTCCATCTAAAAAGTGATGTTTAATTAAAGATTTTAGAATGCTTTTTATAGATCAGAAAATAGGAGCTCCTTATAACACTCCATGAGCAAAAACACTGGACTACCAACCCGCTGTGAAACTAGATTCTCCTCACAACCCTATAGTGTTCACTGGGCAAGCATAGTGGTTTCTTTTTAATCAGTCAGGTGATGATGCTGAGGCTGAAGATAGCTCGTAAGGAATTTGCCCAAGTTCAGACGGTTGTAGGTGGTAGAACTCAACGTGAACCCACGAAGGCATCTTTGGGTACAGGTCCAAGGTGCCTCACTGGTGGAAAGGCATGTGTCTTCCTGAAGCTCAAAGACATTCCAGCATCCTTTTATCCCACAAAATCTTCCTCCCTCTACCAAGGAACAAACTATGTCATCTGCCATTTTGTGATTATCAGCCACCAATATTTAACATCATGGCATGAAATAGTCTGAGCCACGTTAATGCAGCAGAGAAAAATATTGCCAGGTAAAAAGGGAAGAAGAGCACAGACCTGTTAGCCGACCTAAGAAAAATACTTTGCTACGCCATTAACAAATGCCAAATGACCCTGTGAAAGTAACTGCTGGGCTTTTTGTTTATAACAATCTAGAAGAAGCTTTGAAGTCAGACAGACCTGGATTCAAATTCCAGCTCTGTATCTTAAAACTGTAGAACTGCTTCCTCAGCTGAAATCTCGTCCTGTGGGAATTAGAGCTGTGCTTGTGTTTTGGCTTGTACTTAATAGAATTATTGTAGAATTAAAGTAACAGTACACACCAAATAATGCCCTCATCTCCTGGCATGGGCTAGGTAGCCGATAAAATACTAAGCCACTGTCCCTTCCCTTTCTTGCTTCATTCATATACTCCTCCCTCATATTTTCTTCTACCTTGCTTCTATTCCTTCTCTTTTATAAAAAAATTATATATATTTTGCAAGCATCTTGTGCAGAGCTGAAATTAGTAGACACACTCTGTTATACTTTACATTTCTATAATGGTTTGGATTTTAACAACATGCTTCACATACACTCATCTTATTTGCTCTTCTAAAAAATGTGTTATTAACTTTCAATCCTCGATATTAACTTTCCCCTTGATCAGCCAGTAGCTCCTATGTCACTGGAATCTAGAATATTAACTCTTGGAGAATACAAATTTAATGTCAACATAAAGCTCAAGAGACTGTGTTTTATGTGCTCCCATGTTTCATGCCATCAGCATTTATCACAACACTTTGAAAAAAGTTTAAGTAGATATTGGCTTTTGTTGCCAATACCAAGATTTATTGGTTCAAGAGTTATTGATCACGGGCAAATTTTGGTCATTATTATGCCTTGAGGACAAATAAATCTTTATCAGCTGAACACGAATCAATATGATTATGCTTCACTTATGCACATCTTTTTCCTAACCATATTGGGTTTTCAACCAAATTGTGAAATATGAGAGAGACTACTTAGGGAGGCAGTTGTGAGGGATTATGCCAAGAACATTCGTGTTTTGCAACAGTGCCAGCGCTAGATCAAGCCAAGCCTCATCAGCTCCTGCTGACAGATCGAGATAGTCTCAATAAAATGGAGATGATAATTTTTGAAGATACTAACACAGATATGCAAAAATATTATAGGAGAGAATAAAAGCCTTCTAGAACTGTAAGAAATTGTAACAGTGACATCATATGCTAGAACAGGTAGCTGAGAGAGGTCTAGAAAGGAAAGGAAGAAACATTGTGTAAAGCCCAGAGAATTTGAATTTATTTTAAACTTTTCTCAGTGATTTTAATGTGTAGCCCTCAGGGAATAACTTGCCCCTTTATTAGATGCAAAACAAAAAAAAAAATCTTTCAAAATGTCATTTTATTAGCGTAGACTAATTTGTCGTTTTTGTTTAAAGCAACCATATCAACTTTGATGAATCTGAAATCTTCAGGTCTTCCTTCCAAATCTTTCAAAATGTCATTTTATTAGCGTAGACTAATTTGTCTTTTTTGTTTAAAGCAACCATATCAACTTTGATGAATCTGAAATCTTCAGGTCTTCCTTCCAAGACCTTTGTCCAAGATAGGTAGTAAGTCTTTGCTCTGACCTACTGTAAATTTACTCTCAATGCCAGATTTGTTTCCCATTAAGTTCCAGCTTGATTTTGGTCTGATGTTTAAGTCACCAAGTCCTTTCAGGCTTCAATTCTGTCATGCTTCTTCATCACCCCGCCCAGCTTCGTTTCACTTGTACATTTTATCGGCTTCCTTCTCTACCTCAACACAGGTGTTAAAAAAAAGTTGGAAAGGATGGACAAGAGACAGAGTCTTAGAGTACCCCCAAATCCATGCTTTTTTACATAGTTGCTTAACACCAGATGGGACCTCCTTCAAGCCTGTCTCTCTATCTTATATACATGCTTTTATGTTAGGCTTTATAGTGCTGAAACTTTTTTTAAAATCTTGAATAGGATTTTAAGATGATTTCTAGTTAGCACCAAGCTGCCTGTCAAAACACAAGCACAACATTAATTATGTGGGAGTGTTATGAATATCAGGCATACAGCTCTGAACGCTTAGATAGGGAAACTCTTTTATTTTCTTTTCTACTAACCACAAGTCAAGTTCAAACTGACTTTGTTATTAGTGCCTTTGATCTCAGGTTGACCCTACAGATAACTTTAAAACTAACTTAGGTTTGCTGTGCCAGTATTACAAATGAAAGAGCTGTATGTTGTAGAGGTCTATCTTCTATCTCTTTTTTTTTTTTTTTTTTTTTTTTTTTCCCCATGATTTAAGCAGATGTAGCAAAGCAAATTGAAATCAATCATGGTTGGCATGGAAATCTCAAGGGGTGCAATGTCCAGTTCCAAGAATTCAGAAAACAAAAGGAAAAAATCCAAGAGAGAAAAAGAATTATATACCTCTTTAAAATTGTTTTAGCAATAATATTCTTTCCATGAGATTTAGAAATCAATGAACAGCACATCAAATAGATGTAAATGGTAATCATCACAGGAACACGGCCCTGAGCAGCAGGCTCCTCTTTGATTACCCAAAGCATTCAAAATGCTAATGCTACAGAGAGGCACAAACCATCCTTCACCATTTCTCAAATGCTGCATCTGGCGTTTGCCACATGGCTTCATGAACTGGTGCATCAGGTTGGAGAGCTTTGGAGGGTTCTGTAAAGCATCCAGGGCATTTTAGGAGAATGGCTTTGCTACTGATGTGGTTGGCACCATCAGGATGAAATCGACAGCCAAGTTTTACAGCCACGTATAACAACCCATCCTTCACTGTCCTGTACCTTCTGCATTGCTCTATGATCAACAAAGAACTTTTGCACTCCAGTGAGTTTACTCCTCTAAACAGTTTTGTGATATTAGTGGTTATCCCATTTTACAGAGAACACTGAGGCTCAGAGAGGTCTGGTGACCTGCCCCAGGACTTCTGCTTCTCATGGCAGTGCAGGGGCTGACCTTGGGCCATTGACATGTTTTCAGCTCTCTCGTTCCTAAAATGCTCCTCCCTGCTTATCTGTGGAAAGCATTTCTCTATTTATTCTCCAAATATTTCTGTATACATCAAAAGCCATTAAGACATTCTGTACCCCTCTATCTTTAGGATGATAGCAGCTAGAATCTGATAATCTCTCAGTCACATGCCTTGTCTTTCTACTTAATTTCAGGCCCTTCTATGCATTTGATACTTCTTCATGATGACAACATGAAATCCCTGCAGGAATTTTATTTACTGACATTTTTCTAAACTCTCTCTTTAGTCATTTAGTGGTGTGTTTATCCATTTGCCAATTTTAGTGAACTCATACTTGGACTTCACTATGGAAATGAATGTTTATCTGGTGGTATGGTTGGAAGAATCCTCCAAACCAGAAATTAGATTTGAGATATAAGCCTAGATCACTGTCACTTTGTGTGACCTTTTGTATAACCTTCCAGGTAAGAGAGAGGGAGAGAGAGAGAAAACACAGGGACATCCAGGAAACTCCTGGGACTCCAAGGAGCACAATTGGTGTTATAGACAGAGCAATGGTGTACAAAAGGACCCAGGTTCCAGATGTGGCTTTGCTAATACTGTACTTTGGGGCTTTGATGAGATCGTTCATTCAATCTCCAGATTTCCATTCTTTCATCTGAAAAAGAAGGATTAATGGTGCTGACTCTGTGTGAAAGGATCCCACAAAGTGCTATAGAAATTTAAGATAAAATTGCCATAGTATACGAATTTTATGAAACCATAATAATTATTTCCTTTGTAAATGTTGAATCAGTCTCTTAAAATATACCTCCACAAAAACATCTTTTAATGTAGACTCACATCATTCCCTTTGATTACTATTATTCTCAAACAATAAAAGTAGGGTAATACAGCCCCATATAAAACATTCACAGATCTTAGGTAGACATAACGCTAGGAGCTGAGTTTTCTTTGTTCAACTCCACCTGATTTCTTTGCTCTCTAACTTGATTGTAAGTCTATGTTTCATGGATAAGCACAGCTCATGCAAGAATATAGTTTCAGCATAAAGTCAAGTTCACTGAGCAGCCCCCAGAAGTTAGTTCAAGAGTCCAAGGTTTCCTTCACTTTTGTTCATGTGCCAGAAATTGAATTCATCTTTCTGCTGCAAAATTCAGAGCTGGTTGAATAAAAGTGATGACTTAAATAGATTTTGAGGCAGAAAGTTGGAATATGTCTCTCTTTTAAAAACAAGCAAGTACTGTCAGGCCACTTTAGCATAAAGTGGAGTCATCACTATGAATAGACTGCACACATCACAGGAAAACATTACTTAGATGGGGGACAGAAGCAGACCAGTGATGATGGGCCATGATAAGATCATGTCGCCACTGCTTTATAAACAAAAGCTCTTCAACAAAAACCAGTGTCAGCAAAAGGTTCACTTATTCTTGCTTTACTGAGCATGAAATGGGATTGAAAGATGGTATTAAATGGATTATTAAACTGAAGAAATGATGTCTTCTGATCTTTCACACCAAGCCCCCTCTTGAGACATGCATTATCTCAGAGAAAAACTCTCCAAAGACTCAGGTCATTAATATGGAACCTGAGCCTTTTAAATGTTAGACTGAAAGTTTTACTTCCCATTTTCATGCTAGAACTGTGATCTCTTGGGGGAGATTATTGTTGCTCTTCTGTTATTGTATTCTTGTGTTAACATGCAGGAAAGGAATGTTCGTGAGAATTTGTAAATTTTCAAAAGCAGAAAAAACTCTTGATTTTTCATGTTTCAAGAAAATAAAAATAATTTAAAAACTCATTTAAAAGCAATTTTTAAAAAATAATTTAAAAGCAAGGTTTGAAAAACCTTGCTTGGCTTAGGCTTCTGAAAAGAAGTTGCATAATGAAGTCTCATTTATTAAAATCCAAGAACTAAAAGGATAAAATCATTATTATTTCCTATTCTTATACAGTTAAAATTGGCAGTCTTATATAATTAAGATCCAAGCCACAGAATGAGGTTAGCAGCAAATATATACTTTATTGTATTGTCACTGAAAGCTGTAATTATTTTAATATGGCAACTCAACTAAATAACATTCACTCCAAAGATGGTTTTTCCAGTCTTCAAAAAGACTCCAAATTGTGTTTTTAGCAATATCATAGACTACAAATACACTTTGAATAGACCATCCTTCTGAAAAGAACTTAAAAATAGTGGATTTTTGTGAAAGCTTTAAATGTTTATATGAGATGGTAAGAATGTTAAAAATTCACAGAGACCAAAAACTACTGGAAGTAGGAACCAGAGATGTAAGCTGATTACTGAAGCCAACATTTAACATAAGGGCATTTTCTAAAGTTGGTCTTGAGCTTTATAGTCTCAAGAAGATCTAAACAGGAGTTACAGACTAAGGGTGTCTCTCCTAGGATGGTGAGTCTAATAGGAATACCTCCTAGCATAAAGTAAAAGGGCAAGCTAGACATATTCCAGCACTTCAACATCTATCTGTATCCTAGAGAAAGCAAAGAAAATTGCCTACCTGAGCACAGCAGGAAAATTGCCACTAAGAAGAAAATATTTCCTCTGAAAGTTTATAAAAACACCAAACATCAGATGGGTTTATAAACCACACTCACATTCTCCGATCAACAAAAACTTTACATTGGGAATGGCCTTTACAGAAGTCCTGGGTTAAAAATTCCATCAGTAACCTCACAGAGGCAAATGTAAATCCTCTATAGAAACCCACCTTGCAATCCAGGCCTCAAAGAAATGTCATGGATAAAGTGTAAAGAAAAAATGAGCTTACAGTGCAAAACATGAAACACATAAACAAGGCTCTGTATAGGCAAGATTTATGTACTGGGATTATTTGAAACAATATAAAATGAGTATGTTTCATATGTTTAAAGAAGTAAAATGTGGGCTTGAAAATGTGTGTCAAGGAGATTTGCGAAGGAATTAAGTAAAACTTCTAGGAATAAAAAATATAATAAAATTAAAATCAGCTATATCAACATGATATTAATCCAGATTTTAAGACAAAGTACGATGTCTAGAGAGTAAAAGGTTCAATACAGAGTAGAAAAAGATATAATTGGCAGGCTCCTAACTGATAGATCAAACAGACAGAAGAAAAATCAAGCAATAGATTTAAACACAATAAACAAACTTGATCTAACAAATTATATAGAATATTATTCACCCAAATTTATTCTTTTATAACACTCAAAGACATTTACAAAATATGACCACATGTTTATCATAACACATAACTGAAAAAAAAAAAGTCAAGTGGTTGATACCCTGAAAGCCACAGTCTCTGACCACATTGCAAGTGGTAGGTCCAAAGTAAAAGACATCAGCAGAACAATCTCATGTGTCTGGAAAGTTGGTAACTACTTCTCAGTATCTCATAGATGCAAGAATAAATACTAAAGAGCTATAAACATTGAATAGATAGATAGGTAGATTAGATAGATGATAGATAGACGTAGATATTGCTGGATTAGGTAGATAAGGCAACTCTTAGAACAACATAATAACTGCTACTTGTCACAACTTGTCAGATGTGACTAAAGTGGCTTTTAGAGGGAAATTTAGAACTTAAAATTCTCATATTAGAAAAGAAAGGCTGAAAATTAATTACTATCTGACTTGCAAAATTATAAAAAGAACAACAAAATAAACCCTGCTAAAGAAGAATAAAGGAAATAATAAATTCAGGAATAGAAGACATAGTAAAGACGATTAGCAGAACGAAAAATTGAATCTTTGAAAAAATTAATAACATTAGCAAACTTATGGCATATTGATTAAGAAAAAATGACAGATAAGGGAAACACATAAAATTGGGAATGAAAAGGAGACTATATGAAATTATGCAGGATTTTTAAAATAATAATATGAGGATACTAAAACTTTTACACCGATAAATTGAAAAAGTTAAGCAAAGCAGACAATACACCCTCCCCAAATAACTTAACAAATATGATTCAAGGAGACAGGAAACCTGAACATTTCTATAATTAGTAAAGAAAGTAAGTACAATCATGCATCTCAATAATGGAGATACGTTCTGAGAAATCCATTGTTAGGCAATTTCATCGTTGTGCAAACATCATAGAGTGACTTACACAAACCCAGATGGTGTAGCCTACTACACACCTAAGCTCTCTGTTATAGCTTATTGCTCCTAGGCTACAAACATGTAGAGCATGTTAGGGTACTGAATGATAACTACATATTTAAACATAGAAAAGGTACAGTAAAAGTGGTGTACCTGTATAGGGCACTTACCATGAATGGAGCTTGCAGGACTGGAAGTTGCACTGGGTGAGTCAGTGAGTGAGCGGTGAGTGAGTGTGAAGGCTAGGACATCACTGTACACTAGTGTAGACTTTATAAATGCTGAACACTTTGGCCACACTAAATTTAATTTAAAATATTTTTTCTGAAATAATAAATTAACCTTAGCTTACTGTAACTATTCTACCTTATAAACTTTTTAATTTTCACTTTTTGACTTTTGTAGTAAGACTTAGATTAAAACACAAACATTGTGCAGCTGTACAAAAATATTTTCTTTATATCCTTATTCTATAAGCTTTTTTCTTTTTAAAATGTTTTAATTTTTTTACTTTTAAAACTTTTTTATTAAAAACTAAGACACAAACACACACATTAGCCTAGGTCTACACAGGGTCAGGATCATCATGGTCACTGTCTTCCACCTCCACAGCTTGTCCCACTGGAAGGTCTTCAGGGGCAATAACAGGCATGGAGCTGTCATCTCCTGTGATAACAGTGCCTCCTTCTGGAACACTTCCTGAGGGAGCTTCCTGAGGCTCTTTTACAGTTAACTTTATATATATATATATATATATGTAGACAGAGTACACTGTAAAATAAGGACAAAAAGTATAGTATAGTAAATAATAAACCAGTAACACAGTCGTTTATTATCATTAGCAATATTATCTGCTGTACATAATCCTAAGTGCTAGATTTTTATACCACTGGCAGCGCAGCAGGTTTGTTTACATTAGCATCACCACAAACACATGCAATGACTTGCACTACGACCTTCCAAATGCTATGACATCACTAGGTGACAGGAATTTTTCAGCTCCATTATAATTTTATGGGACCACCGTCACATATGCGGTCTACCATTGACTGAAATGTCATTATTCAGCCCATGACTGTGATTAAAATCTCCAAGAAAATAAATTCTAGCCCAAATGACTTCAAGAGAAAATTCTACCATTCAATCACAATTTCCGGTAATGGGCATGCTGCCAGTATGGATCTGGCCATCACATCTTAGGCACGAGTAGTGACAATTTGCTTTGTATCCCATGAATATTCATAACCAATTTAAAAAAAGGAATTTCAAGCTTAATAGATATATTTATACAAATATATAAAAAGAGGTGTACTCCCAAGCCATTTTATAAAGCTATGATAGCCTTGCTCCCAAAATCCTGACAAGGATGATTACGAGAAAGGAATATTTGTAGATTCATCTCTTTCATACATATAGACACAAAAATCCTCAACAAAATAGTAACAATCTTAATCCGGCAACACATAAAAAAGGTAGTACTTCATAAGAATTATTTATCCTAAACAAACAAGGATTGGAAATATTGGAGATCACGTGTGAGTGATCGGATCTATCATTTTTAAAAAACACTGATCAATGACATTGGTGATTGTACTTATTGATGACCTAGGACATCAGTGACAGGGTGCGTTGGTAATATCACATTGGTAATCAGAAACATTGGTGAGAAGAGATATTCATGATCAGACATACTATTGATGAGCAAAGACAGTCACTGGAGACACTGGTGATCAGTTTGTGGATGCCAGTGATCAGACACGTCACTGAGCAGAAGCATTGGTGAAATATCAGTGATTAAGTGTTGGTAATCAGGTGTTAGTAATCAGACATCTCCGACAGCAGGTTCTGGTGATCATACATGTCATTGATCAGGAATATCAGTCATGGTGGCTGTCACTGATGACCAACATTGTTGATCAAAGATAACAGTGATCAATGACATTGGTGCTCAGATTTGTCAATGAACAGGAATATTGATGACCAGATAATTCAGAAACCAGAGCTGATCAGCACCTGGGAGGAAGCGAATGGGGGTATGGGGTGAGGTCAGTCCTTTTTGGGTTTTGCAAGAATCCCAGTGGGAACGTTGTTGAGCCCTTAGGAAAAGGATCAGGGTGAAGACCAAAGGCTGGAGAAACCACAGCCTCCCTGTGCCTCCCCAGTATCCATCCAGCCACTAGGACCCCAGGTGAGGAGGCAATGAAGAAATTCAGATAGAAGCAATTCAGGGAAGGAGTNAATCCGGCAACACATAAAAAAGGTAGTACTTCATAAGAATTATTTATCCTAAACAAACAAGGCTTCTCTAACATTAAAACATCTATTAATGCAATTCACCATGTTAATGATTTTAAAAATTATATGATCAGTTCAACAGATGTAAAAAAAGCCCTACAAACTTTCTAGGAATCTAAGCAAAACATGAAATTTTTTTTAAGATGAAAAGGACAAACAATCCTTTTAGTACATTGACTATAAAGAGTACATCCCAAATTTGTCCAAGTATTGCCTGACTATTTCACTTTTTATAGCTTCTTCATACTTAAGTAAAAGATGTAATCATCTCAGGTGAAAAATTTACAGATGCAATGGAACCATTAAACCTAAGATAAAACTACCTGCATATGCCAGGTAGACCAAATATCAGGTAATTTTAGTGACCACTAGGGATCTTATGCTTTCTTTTGTTTTCAGAAGGGGATTGAGAACTTAAGGAAATGAAAATATGCTCTTCCAGTATTAAGACTATCATCTTACCTGCCCCTATATTTAGCTTGAAAATAGTTTAAAAGTTTTATTTAAAAGTCAGTTACTTTAATATTAAAAAAAAATTAGTCAAAATGTGCTTTTTTTACTTTTTTAAAAAATTAAATTCCAAGGGCTCACACACTTTATCAACAATGTCTATCAAATGACAGGCTGGTACCAGGAAGCAGCTTACAATGCCACTAAGGAAGCCAGTTGACTTGAATAGACAATATTCTACATTGGAAAATCCATGTAGAAATAGACCAACCAGAGAGAGGGGCAGGCCTGTGAGTAGGCAATTAGTTGTTCCAAGATTAAGAAAGGTGCCCATGGTTTCACTGCAGTTGTTTTTTGTATACAAATGATGAATTTAGAATAGAGCCAAGTATTAAATTTCCCAAGAGAAAGCAAGTACTGCAAGTCAAACTACAACTGGAAATTACTCTCTCAAAAGCAAAAGCAAAAAAAGAGAAAGAAATATATGTGTATGACAATATGCTTTTTCTCAAATCTCAAATTCACATGCAGTGCTTGAGAGGAGACAAGTAACGCTCAGTAGATGGCTTTATCATCAATTCATTTTGCATTTGCACATTTCTGGTAACTATGACTTATTTTCTTATTTTCTTTTTTTTTTTCTTTTTTCTTTTCTTTTTTTTGGTGACTGGCTGGTTTGGGGATCTGAACCTATGACCTCGATATTACAAGGCTGTGCTCTAATCAACTAAGCTATCTGGCCAGCCCATTTGCAGTAACGATGGCCCATTAATTATATCTAAAGCAGAATAGAGTTTTCCTAAGAGAAGACTGGAGATGGAAGTGGGGGTGTCTTCTTTTAAAAAGAGATTGATGAACCTCTTTTCTTGAAAAATCCATTTTTCCTTTAATTCATGAAGAATCCTGTCCTGCAGGTCCAGTTTTGTGATCAACTACAGGATCTTTTAGATTCATCAACTGGAGTAAAATTTGGGTTGCCTAAATTTGGGGGGTTCTGCATTTTGATAAACTACTTCTTAAACTATAATAGCAGAAGTAACTAATAAGACTTCCTAAGAAGAATTTAGTCATAAAAAGAATAACTTTTCCCCAAAATAAGTCCCAGAGGATGGGATGCAGATAGGGTAGAAAAGAGGTACAAGGGCATGAATTTGATGTGAGCCTGGCAAACACCGGCTCTCTTTTCTCATCCATATGCAGGTATGGAATAGGTGGAGAGCTGAATGTAAAAGGGTTTTCAGGTTTGGTCCTGCTGGTGAATCAAAATGAGAGAGGGCGCAGATATTAAAGATACATGCAAGGGGATTATTCTTATAATTGACTGTGACATTTTGACTGCATAAAGACATGGGGTCACGAGGTCATGAGGAAAGGGTAAAGGACAGTGAAAAGGGAAGATTGAGGAATTATAGGAGCTGATGGGACTGAAGGATTGGAATGGGGATCTTAGAGAGATGAGCATGAAATACGTGATGTGGTGGTCATGGATGCTGGAAATAGAGATTATGCAGCAGTTATTGGTAATGATAAGTTCTACATAGGATGACCGTGGGAATGAGGTGATGTGGTGGTCATGGATGCTGGAAATAGAGATTATGCAGCAGTTATTGGTAATGATAAGGTCTACATAGGATGGCCATGGGAATGAATGGTTGAGACAGGTGGACGACAAGATAATTCAAAAGAGGAGGTCAAGGTATGGGAAAAATTTCTTGTATAGATATAAAAATCACCAATTATTATAATAGGAATAATTTCATAGAGTGATCTGGGAGTGGAAATCTTCAAGTCAGAGAGAATGCCCTGGGGCTTGGCAGATAACTGCAACAAGATGGTATATGGAGTATGAAAACATGAAACTCAAAGGTGTTTATTTTTAAGGGAAAAAGGAAGAAGACCAATCCAGAAGGAGCAATGAGGAGCAAGGGGGACTTGTACCTCACCTTTGAGCCCAATGAGAGGAAGATTATGGGAGAAAATGGCTACTACTTGACAGGGCATCAGGGGAAACAGTTTTCTTAGAGGGAGCCAAGGACCAAACAGGGCACAATTGAAAGGAAAATTCAGAGAAGAGGTCAAGGGTATGGGGATTTTGCCAATGACTGATTGTGATTTCCAGAAGGCCAGTGGAAGGCTTGCTACAGCCTTATGGTAATTCGTTTGCAGGAGAGGAAGGGAGACCAGGGCTTCGCATGGTGGCTGGCATGATCAGGAATGACAGCCATGGTGACTTAGTCCTGAAGCCTCTGGGCAGAAAGTGGTGAGAATACCGTGAATGTCAGGCAGATCAACTG
>NW_007732810.1:109907-111933 GCF_000696425.1 Galeopterus variegatus
TCAAAACCTTAAAAGATGTCAAAGCAATTGACATAAACATGGTCCAACATGTGAGTGAATGCGTTGTTCCGGTTCTCTATTGCTGTATAACAAATCATCCTCAAAATAAGTGGCTAAAAACAATATTATCTCTTAGTCTTCTGAGGTTGACTGGGTTCAGCTAGGCGATTCTCATTTGGTGCCCGTCATGCAGTTGCAGTGATGGTCTGAGGTCACTTCAAAGGATTTCTCACTCACACCTCTGGCAGTTAATACTGGCCGTCTGCTGGAATCTCACCTGGGGCTTTCAGCAGATTACCCTCAAGTGGCCTCTGCTTCATCATAACATAGCACCTAGGTTCTGAGAGCAAGCATCCCAGGAGAGACCAGATTGATGCTGTGTCTTCTTGTATGACCTTTCCTTGGAAGTCATATCACTTCTCTGCAATCACATGCCTACCCAAATTCAAAGGGAACGTAACACCACCTCNCCCAGTACTTCAGAATGTGACCTTATCTGGAGATAGGGTTATCAAGTTAAAGTGAGGTCATCATGGTGAGCCCTAATCGAATACGACCAAGGTCCTTGTAAAAAGGAGCAATCTGGTCACAGAGACATGCATACAGGCAGAACTCTGTGTGAACGTGAAGACAGCCACCTACCAGCCAAGGAGAGAGGCTTGGCATGGATCCTTCCCTCACAGCCCTCAGAAGAAATCAGCTCTGCCAACACCTTGACTTTGGACTTCTAGCCTCCAGGACTGCGAGACAATTTCTGTTGTGTAAGCTCCCAGTTTGTGGTACTTTGTTATGGCAGCCCTAGCATACTATAACAATCCTTCCCTATGATGAGCTCCTTGAGAGCAGGAACTGAATTTCATCTGGATTTCAAGGCTTAGCAGCTCAGTACATGCCTTATCCTCACTCAGATTTAACTCCCATTTGTATCTTGTGTGGGTATTTTTCTTACTTGAGTGTTATTTTTTAATTGTAGAGCTATTAGAGCAGAAACCAGTGGGAATGTCTGCGTAGTGAGTTTGCAGTGTTAAATGATAGCAGGAATCTTGAAAATTCTTTCCAGGAGTCAGCTATGGCTGTGCTGTATGCCCTGTGCAATCTGGACCCAGCACCACAGACCACAGTTCAAATGANATGGCTGTGCTGTATGCCCTGTGCAATCTGGACCCAGCACCACAGACCACAGTTCAAATGATTGGCTTCAGCTTTATGGCAACTTCAGAATCTTCTCGTTGCTATTTCTCTTTCATTTGCTCTGCCATTTAGGTGATTGAGCCCAATTTACACCAACGCAAGTCTTTCCTGTGGCTCCAATTCACAGAATTTGTATTGGCCCTATATATGACTCTGCCTGTGTCTTCATACCAAATAAATTGGAGACATTTTTTTAGAAATTTGCTTCCATTGAGAGGGGCTGAGTACCTGGGTCAGGTACACCTTTGATATATTACTAATTGTATTCTGATAATTTTTTAAAGGAGAAAGAATAATTTAGGGAGCTTTGCCAACCTGCCTGAATAGAATTGATGATGGAGGAAAAACCTTATTATAAATAGCCTTGGAAGTGGAATATATTCGAACGGGATTAAAGATATTCATCAGCAGTAAGAGCAACAGTTCACAGAGTGATTCGCTTGGCTATTCAGCTTCTGAATATGATGAGATCCCTCTAACTCGACTTCCACAGCTAAACTCAAAATTCATGTTTAAATGCCCACAAGCAGTAAGATTATCATTAAAAACCAACTTCAGCAAAAAAACAAGAAACAAGTATGTCAGCAGAAATGCAAAGTTCTAAATTAAATTTGAAAAATTATTATGCAGGATTTGGAACTGTCTGAAGTGCACTTTCTGATCTGTTCTCTCTCTCTCTCTCTCTCTCTCTCTCTGTCTGTCTTTCCTTCTCTATATACATATACATATATATAAAACTTAAAGAGTTTGGCAGCTTCCTAAAAGTTTTGTGCATCACTGCTGTCTTTTCATATGTGAGACATGTATATACATATATATACATATATATATACAT
>NW_007732810.1:112677-121640 GCF_000696425.1 Galeopterus variegatus
CACCTGGGGCTTTCAGCAGATTACCCTCAAGTGGCCTCTGCTTCATCATAACATAGCACCTGGGTTCTGAGAGCAAGCATCCCAAGAGAGACCAGATTGATGCTGTGTCTTCTTGTATGACTTTCCTTGGAAATCATATCACTTCTCTGCAATCACATGCCTACCCAAATTCAAAGGGAACGTAACACCACCTCTCAATGGGAGGAAAGTTAATACTGCATTATAAGAAGGGCATGTAGAACTGAAGACCTTGTTGTGACCATCTTGGAAGATATGATCTGCTACAGTCCTCCCTCTAGACAAAAGAATTCACTTTCCTCAAACATACAAACACGCTCATCCCCTCCCCTCAGGAACCCAAGACTTCTCCCATTATGGTACCAGGTCTAGAAATCATCATCTAAATCATGTCTGCACGCTAATGAGGCTCCTTAGGTGTAGCTCCTTGGGCACAGCCCCTCAAGTACTATTCCTCTCCATCTGAAAACCTGGGAACTAGAGAGACAAGCTGCCTGCCCTCCCCGTCCCCACACACCCGACATACAGCGGTGAGACAGGCTAAGATCACCGTTGCAGTCACTCTCCCTCGGAAGGGCGGAGGACTGCAGGCACACAGCAGCTCTGGAATCCAGCTGGGCACATTCCACCAGTTCCTTGATTCCAGCTCAGTCCGTCTGCCTTGTTCCTTACTGTGCCTCTTGGCCCCTCCCTCTGGGCTCTTAGTTCTGCCCTCTAAGTCAGTCTCTCTTCCAAAATAAAACTGAATTTGAAACTGAGTAGATTTCTCATTCTGTTTCCTATTCATAAAAGATTGGAGCTCCAAAAGCTCCTTTTCATTTGCAAAGTCTCCATCCCTTTTGTGCAAGTTAGTGATGCTTCTGCCAAAACAATTTTCTCAAAAACTTTGTGGGTTTTTGTATATTCATTTATGATCCACTCCA
Source organism: Galeopterus variegatus (assembly GCF_000696425.1). Taxonomy (NCBI): domain Eukaryota; kingdom Metazoa; phylum Chordata; class Mammalia; order Dermoptera; family Cynocephalidae; genus Galeopterus; species Galeopterus variegatus. The sequence continues at coordinate 113,619 of NW_007732810.1, forward strand.
TTAGGAAAGTTAATATCTACAAATCTCTTGGAGATAAGCCCTTCTCCACCTTGGAGTCCTGGTGAGACTCCTGTAGGACAATGTTCATAATATGCATAAAAGCACCATCTTCGATCTTTTTAGGATCTTAGCAAAGCATTTTATGGTCACACCTCTGGCTTAGTTCTTAGACCACTCTTTCCTGACATTTTGTTTTACAACTTTTTACCCCAGATTTGATCTCTTGGAAGGCATTTCTTTTAGAATCATTTGACATATAGAGAGGTCAATGAGAAAGAACATTATTTCAAACCCAGCAAATCTTGGCCCCTTTAAATTTATCAGTTCGTTCTTTAGCCTGTCTCTTTTCTTTCACATTCATCATAGGCCACAAGCCGAAGCCAGATGGCAATTTCAATATTTTGCTTATGAAGCTTTTTTGCTTGGGAACTGTTGGATGTCTGACAGTAAATGCTGGAAGCTCAGCTGAGGCTGTTGGATGGGACCCCTACATGTGGTCTCTCCATGTGGCTTGGGCTTCCTCACATAATGGCAGCTGGGTTCCAACAGCACGTATCCCAAGAGAGACCAGGTAGAAGCTTCATCACCTTTTATAACCCAGTCTAAGAAGTTACATAGCATCTCTTCCTCCATTGTGACAGATTCAAGGAACAGGAACACAGACCCCACCTCTCATTGAGTGGCAATGTAACATTGTAAGAAAGGCATGTGAGTTGGGGAATCTTGTTGCGTCTGTGTTGGAAAATCCAATCTGCCACACCGATGGTATCCACAAAACCTGGCTATAATGATTTTTAACTTGAGACTATCAAATTGGTGTTTATCTGTAATCATTTAGCAGTTTGTCAATGGAATCCAACATAAAGTTTATCTTTTTCCTGATTCTCAGCCTCTGGTACCAAGCTCTAGATTAAATAGCTTATATCCAAATATCAGAATGAACAGAAAAGAATGAATGAAAAGAAGGAATCTATTTTTCTTTTTTTGTTTTAAAGTCTGAAAGGCATATAATAGTGGATAAATCCAAGAAAAACTTATCATATAGGTAGTTTGGTAAGGCCAGCAGTAGAGAATCTTCCTTAACATAATTATATTCTCTCTTGCTTCCCCAAATCACCCATGATGAACCCAACCCATATAGAAGAAAGCACCCCAACCTCCTGTATTTATATCCTGATCCAAGTCCTTGAAATGAAAATGTTAGTCATAATGTTTCAGCCAATACGTGTGCTGCAAGTGTTTATAATTTTCAAGTATTAAAATTTTATTTATTCAAAATCTAGTCTAGAAGAACCAGTTGTGAGAAAGAAAACCACTGTTATGGGCACCTGCTCTGTGAGTTAGCAGGCACTCAGACACATCTAGAGGCCCCCTGAGTCAAAAGGGCACCAGACTCAGGGGGGGCTTGAAACCTTCAATGTCTTCAGGTTCAATTCTTACCAGGCCACTGGCAGCATTACTGAAATAATTTCTCCTACTTCCAAGCATGCCAAGCTGAGCAGTTCAAAAAGGTTTCATTTATTTGGAGCTCCTCTGGGGGCAAATGTGCTGATGAAAACTCCTTGGAATCTTACACTTGTGGCCTGAACCTGATAAAACAGTCTAGCTGGGCAGAGAAGGGAATATTCAGTGTACTCCACCCTAATTCTCCCAAATATAAAGACTACAACCATCATTATTTTTTAAATTGAGCTTGTTCTTTGATGTCCAGGATTCCATTTCTATCAATACATTTTAAAGGAGAGAACCCCCTTAAAATAAATTCCAGTGCTAAAATTATCGTTATTAAATTCCACCAATATTTCTTCAATCTGGATTCTGCCCTAGGCACTTAAATCTGCATCCCTACCTCTCACCTCTACCCAAATATTTGTGCAAGGGACACAAACAACAGATAGTCCTTGCCCTCAGAGAATTTATAACCTAAGGAGGTAAGTAGGTATAAAGAGGAAAGGGAAGGATGTAAGACACATACATAGCTATTAATTGAGAGATCATCAGACATGGAGCCAGAAGACCCCTGTTTTAGCCACAGGTTTGCCATTAAGTAGTGTGTAATTTCCTGCAAGTGACTAAGTTCCCTTTACCCTAAGTTGCTTCATAACTAATAAATACTAATTATTAGCACAGTGATTACATATCTTCCTCATAGATTTTTTGTGAAAAATACACAAGCTGGTTCATGTAAAATGCTTAGCACAGCTCTTGGTACATAGTAAGCACTCAATAAATGTTAATTTCATCCTGATGTATCATTCTCTGCTCACCTTCCAGTTCTCACAAATACCACCTTTTTCCCTTTTCTGGAAGACTTGAGGGGCGGGGGTTGATGCTCACTTTCACGTTTTGCCCATGTGTCTCTCTTCCTCTGCCTGGACCCCCTGCCCCACCCCGTATCCACTGTCCTCACCATTCAGAGCCCAGGCCAAATGCCGTCTCAGCTCTGAATTAGCCCAACCCCATGAAGTTGAACATGTACCTCCACCAGTCGTCCCTTTTCACTTTATCCCCACTGTGATTCCAGGATGGCTTTTTTCTTATTCATATTTGTATCCCTGATGCCTTGAATAGTACCTGGCACATGACGAATGCTGTTGTGCTTCTGGTGTTAATGAGAATCAAAGGAGGGAGATGTGAGGCATGCCCGATGAACGAAGCCCTGACCTTGAACCAGATTTCATGAGTAGCTCTAGCTTTTCCAGACTTGTTATTTGACCTTGGGCATTTGACCTTTAATGTGCCCTGTTGAACTTGTGCTTTTGTCATCTGCAAAATAGCTAATGACAGCCCAAAATAATTGCATCATGCTACAATATTCCTGTAACTCTATAAGGAATGTGTTATTAACTCCACTTTACAGATGAGGAAACTGGCACTCAGAGAGCTTAAACACTTGCTTCAGAATCACACATCTTGTATGTGCTACAGCCAGATCTGTCCATCAGAAGAGTCCAAGTTCACAGCTGCTGTCCTACACAGTAGCTTATTAAAAAGGTAATCTCTTGGTTCTTTCTGGCTTTGAAATCCAGAACATCATAACATCATTCCTCTTCTCTCTCTCTTATTCTCTACTTGTCACAAGAAAGGCCTTCTAAACCTACCCCATTCCATTGTTCAAGCCTAAAATATTAACCCAGTGGTGGTCAAGGCCATTAGTCCACCTCATACTTTTCTCCCCAAAATGCAGTTGCTGTGGCTGGTGGTGGTGTTCAACAGTAATTTACTTAGATTAATCAGCTATCAAGTGGATGAAGGGCCATAGAGTCAGATAAGACTCATGCAAAAAACACAACCACTGTGCTTTTCATTTTTGTTTTTCTCTTGGACTCTTGTCCCAAGGCAATCTATTAGGCATTTAAGTAGCTTTTTGGTGAACATTTTTGCATGAATTCTGATAACCCTGTTTTGGAATAACCTAGACCAAGGTTTCTATGACCTTGACATTATTGACATTTAGACTGGATAATTCTTTGTGGCAGCAGGCTGTCCTGTACATCATAGGATGCTTAGTAGGATCCATGGTCTCTACCTACTAGATATAAGTAGCATCACCACCCTCAGTCATGGCAATTCAAAATATTTCTGATATCTCCGAATAACCCCATTCCCCTTCTCCCAGCTTCCCCCTCCCCACTTGAAAACCATTAAACTAGAGTGAATTGGTATAGGTAGGCTAAACTTTATTCACTATTGTTATGTACAGAAGGTATGTGCCCCCCCCCATTCATATGTTGAAATCCTAATCCCTAACCCCACATTCCAATGCAATGGTGTTAGAGACCTTCTAGAGATAACTAGGTCATGAAGGTGGAGCCCTCATGAATGAGATTAGTGTTCTTACAAGAGACAGGAGAGATAGGTTCTCTCTCCTGCCCCCTCCCCCCACTCTCTGCCATGTGACGATATGACCAGCTGTGTGCAAACCAGTAAGTGAGCCCTCACCAAACACCCATCTCTGAACACCTTGATCTTGGACTCCCCAGTCTCCAGAGTGTGAGGAATAGATGTGTGTTGCTTAAGCCACCCAGTCTATGGCAATTTGTTATAACGGCCTGAAGTAAGACCATTACTTTACAGAATCCAGTTTTGAATGAAAGAAATGAAGTCAGAAAGTAGGGTGTCAATTGGAGAAGGCTATATGGCCATCCCTCCAGCTCACTCCTCAATGGAATACAACAATCCGGGCTTTGTCTTGGGACTTTGTCTTTGTAGTGATACATGATCATTAACAAGCTGGAGCAGCCAAAGCAATGTTATGGTTTTGTTACACCAAAGTGTCCCTGAAATTCAAAGCGACGTGTTTATCAAGATGTATTCTCCTGTCACCATGGCCACCTTGTGCTGCCTTGGACTGCAAAGAAAGGCAAGGAATGATTGAATGGGGTTTTTTTCTGTTCGTGTATTGTACCTGAGTTCTGTCTTCGTCTGCTTCCTAAATAGAATAATCAATGCCATTATCTCTTCCTCCCTCATCTAAATCACATCAGGACTCTACGGTAGATCGATAGCTACAACAAAGAAGGCCGGAGCTTTCATTCCAGGGAGACTCATTACTCCACCGCCCACGATCTGGGTATAGATTCCACGTAAGGTTATCTGCTCGTGTATGGAGCTAATGACAGCTGTCAGTTATTAATCCCGCCGTGCCCATGCCTGCAGGGCTGTGTGTGCACAGGGCACACGTCCCGTAGCCAAACAAGCCTGCTTCCTTCTGTCCCCTTCTTCTGGCTCCCTCTTTCTCATGATTTCATTCAAAACTTGTCTCGTCTAGCAATCTAAAATGTTTGCGACTTCATTGAGATTCTTAGCAAGGACAGGTTGCACTTAAGCAGACTCACATCTGCTGCAGTATTACAAAGACTAATTAAAATAAATTCAGACCTTAAATTAGTCCTTTCAGTTACATTTATTGCCTAAACCACTGGGCAATAAAGTATATGATTCAGTGAAGCTGAAAAGAAAAGTGCTATTTGGATTCTATTTCCTGAGCAACCCAGAAAAGGAGGGTAAGGTCAGAGTATGATTATGCACCCACTTACCAGCAATAGCAATTATTTTCCCCTGAGGATTCTTCTTAGCCTTAGTTTAGAGGCCTCCTATTTGACTGCCATTAGGACCAGCCTGTCTGCGGTGTGACAGATCAGAGAGCAAACCTTTCTTAGTGGAAGTGGTCACCTCTTGCCACCCTGAGATTCTGCAAGGCCATTGTTCAAGCAAGAGCCCTCATAAAGAGATCTTTTGTTAGGAAAGCTCTGTAAATCAGGGAGGATCAACATTACGTTTACTTGTCTCCAAGTCTTCAAATCCCTTGTATGGATTTTTTTTTACCGACCACCAGTGTGATATTTTAGTAATTTAATGCTACAGCTGAAATTTAACGTAGCACTACCTAGCTCTATGTATCCTACCGTGTTAAAGTGAGTTTCCCATGGACTTCAAAGACCTAACTTTGTTTTTTCAAAGAAGAGATTTGTTTTGGAGTTCAAGAAACCTTTATTGGAAATCTGTAGTCTGCATGGTGTGCCAATTCTGGCCTTTGTGTATATATTGGTCTTTGGGGCTGGTTTTGAAGAAAAATATAGCAGAGAACAGAAGTGCCATGACATTTTTACACCTCTACACAACTCTCCAGAAAGTCTTTTTTTAATACTGAACAGCCAAATTTCCTGGACATGCTCTGAAATACCCTGGTGACTGGCGCCAGTGAGCAGGTTTGTTGTATCTGTTGGAAGTTGTGTTGTGTTGCTGCGGCTGGCTGTCACTGGGGCACTGGGGCTCTCAGGGCTTCCCCTCCTGTGGCACCTGGGGAAGACACGGAGCAGTGAGCCTTAAGCTGGGGCCCCTTCCAAGTACATAGAGGTCAAGGCAGTTTGTAAATCCACCACCACAAGAATGCCTTAGAGGTAGAAATGGAAAGCTCAAGGACTCTGGAGCTTCAGATTGTTCAAGACACTTGAATAAACAGACACCTGCATCCCCAGGGCATCTGGCCAATGACAGGGCTGCTGGCAAACTCGGTTAACTGGAAATCAGGCCATTAAGAACCACCTTAAATTGTGAGATTTTCTCTGAAAACTTGGCCTCTTACAAATTGTGTTTTTAAAAAAGAAACATTCTCTTCTTAACCGTATTGGTCACATCTGTATTCAGTTTCATAATATTTTTATCGAAAATAATTGACATTGTATTTATTTATTGTTTACTCGTGGCCTTAATTATTCAAAAGCAATTCTTGCTGTACATTTTTCTTATATTTTTCTCTGTTCCATTGGTATTTCTACTCTCCCTGCTTAAAGTTGGAAGATATAATTTTGTGCTACAAAGTTTTCCTTTGTGATTCAACCCCAGCCTACTTCTCATCCCCTTAGAAACAAAGGAAGTAACAATAATAAACTTCCCATGTGCCTTTGTTAACTGTTTCTTGGGACGCTTCCATTAGCCTGAATCTAAGTCACATCTCTGGTTTCTCTCTACCAGCTGCCCAGCTCAGGGGATCATGGCATGAATGTGCAGCCACCCGCATCTTTACCTCTTTGCATATATAAAGTATTTTCTTTAGACATTTCTACACATTTCTCTGCAGCATCTTCTAATTGACCGCCTGTCAGTTGTCTTGGTATAAAAAGATGCTACCTGCCTTCCTGTGGTGGTAAAATAGATTAATGGGGAAGGCTTGCTTTTCTGAGTACTCATTTGATTCCTGTGTTGGTATTTTACTTCAAGAATGATTTGTATCCATTTTTAATTTCTCCTGCAATTTTCTACTTTGGCCTTATTCTTTTTAAGTTGCAATTAGAGGAAATATTGTGTGTTTTTGTATGCATATTTATACACCCCCACATGTTAAATGGAGTGCATTTAGAAGCATTTTGGAATAAGCATGTGCTCACTAATGTTCTGCTCTCTCTTGCTTTAGGATAACAACCAGTGGGGGAGCTGCTGGAAACCCCATCATGGCCTTTTTGGAAGTTCTTAATTAGAGTTAATTTAAAAAATTAAAAGCTATCAGCATTATTTAGACAGAAAATGTTCAAAAAGCTGTAAGACTGAGAAAAATTTTGATTTCAGAAAAACCACTGGACTAAACTGACCACAAAAGATGCCCTCCCAGCCTGCCCCCCCCCCCCACACACTTTTCACCCCCTGGAGCTTGAAGGTCTCTGGGGAGTATGGGGGAGGGGTTCTTTCTTTTTTCTTTCTTTCTTCCTTTCTCCTTTCTTTTCTTTTTGATTACAGATTCCAGTGTGAGATATTGACTGAGCTCTGACTGTGCACACGTTCCCTAGACCAATTCCTAATTAGAGGCTGTTTAATAAATTGGAACTGTGCTGCCTGGAGCTTTTTGACCTTTGCTCCCTGACTGTCTCCCATTAATCCCCTTGCCCTCTGGTGTAGGAAACCTCTAAACTTTGGGAATCCACTGATTCTGGTTCCATTTGTGGCCCTTCTGAGCTTGCTGGAGCCCTTCAGGAGGTTTAGTTTTGCTAATAACCATCTGTCACCAGCCATGCTTCACTGCTTCAGCTCCTACAGCTGGAGACCAAGACAGGGCCCTAAGCAAACTGCTTGAATCTTTAAATCAAAGAGTGATCGTTAAATAACATACCCCCAACATCCCTGCCATATAAAACTGCAAAGTTACATTAGGTGCAGCACTTTAACCTTTGCCATTGTGAAGAGGCAATAATATCAGAATTTGGCTTCTGATAGGGGCCCATAAATACATTGTGTGGACGCCAGGTTATAGATCACAGGCTTACAGTATGTGCTCCCAGTTTCTCTATCTCTATTACTTTTAAAACAAGGCAACTGGTAAATTACACCGCGTCGTGGCTGCTCGGCTTCTGAGTTCCCTGCTCCTGTCCCTCTACCGGCATTACACATTCAGAGGAAAGAGCTGGTCACACACTCCTGCGCACTGCTCAGACTGTCCAGGACATCGTACTTGTTCTCTGCGCTGGTCTGCAGGCTGAAGACTTTTTCTGAGTTTTCAGGAAGCACTGGGTGTCAGTCAGCTTCTTC
>NW_007732810.1:121877-123076 GCF_000696425.1 Galeopterus variegatus
TCTGCAGGCTGAAGACTTTTTCTGAGTTTTCAGGAAGCACTGGGTGTCAGTCAGCTTCTTCACCATGTCAGAGTTCCCCTCTCCAAGGTTTACAGAAGAAAAAAGCAAAAAAGAAAAAACATGCAGAAGAAAATCCTATTGCACACAGTTTTTAAGAAAATTTAAATCATTCAAGTCTCTTTAATTAGAAAGGTAGGGGCAAAAGGGTTTGGGCACACATTAACTGCTGAAAGGTCACATGTTCAATACCACGCATACTCATAGTAGCCCCGGGGCATGTATCTCATGGGATTTTAGAAACATAAGCAAAAAAAACAAAAACAAAAACAAATTCTGTTATAAATATCACCACATACAGTGCATTTCCCCCTTTCTCTTCCCTTCCTTTCTTCCTTTTTCCTTCCTCTTCTCTCTTCCTTCCTTTCCTCCCTTCACTGTGTCTCTCTTCCAGTGCTAGGCAGTGTCTCTCCTCCATGTCTCAGACACAGATTTCTGGAAAGAATGTTCTGCATTCACAGTGTCCGTTTCCTCATCTCCTGGTCATGCTTGAATCCACAGGAATCTGGTTCTAGTCCCAACAACTTGCTACAACTTCTTCCACTAAAATCACAAATGGTATTGCTCCTAACTGTGAAATCCAGCAGACAGTTTTGAGTTCTAATCTTACTGTTCTTCTCTGCAGCGTTTGAACTTATGGATTACCTCCTCCATTGTAAACCTCTGCTTCTTCCAAGTTCAAAGCACCCACTTCTCCTTACAGCTCCCTAACTGCTCTTCTGCTCCCTTCATGGTCTCCACCCGTCCCACGGATATTAAAGAATAGCACTGTGTGAGTTGCATGGAAACATGAAGGAGCATGTCCTTGAGCTCTGCAAGACACGTACACATGCAGAGTCAAACAATAATGTGGGAGACACACTCAAGAAAAAATGTGACATGAAATAAGGTTTGGAGGAGGAACAGGTGCAGAGTATTGGTTAGAGTAGTTCCCAATGCATCATGACAATATGGAATGAGTGTGGCCTTCAGGGTTCTCAGGCTGCATTTGGATCCCAGCAATGGCAGCCAGGAGACCTTGGGCAAGTTACTTAAGTGCAATGAGCACTTTATGGGAAAGGATTGTCCCAAGAATTAAAAAACACAATGACTTAAGTCATTATTTTTATTGGTAGCTAGTATGTGCTTCACGTATGTTTGTG
>NW_007732810.1:123853-124366 GCF_000696425.1 Galeopterus variegatus
GCTGCACCCTCCTCCCCACCGCGCTCTGCTGAGCCTCAGTCAGCCTGGGCTGGGGAGGGAAAGCGGTAAAGGGCTGAGGATAGATGAGACCCTAGCCAAGGTCAGAAAGGTGCCTGAAAAAGGGATGGCACCTGGCTGCAGAGAAGAATGGTTCAAAAGGCTTGCTGGAAGGCAGGGATAAGAAAAAACATCCAGGTCTTGTTTAATTTACCCATATCAAGTTCATCTTATTCAATAAATGAGTTATGCATGCAAATCTTTACAAACATGTAGTACTTACAAATCTATATAAACGTGTAGCGTTGTCAAATCACACAAATATTAACACGTTTTCAATTATTTCCTTTTCTAGATAAAGACATAACAAGAAGCATCCTAGTGGATCTCCCTGCACACCTCCACTTTGGGGATGCTGCAAAGGCAGGACCCCAGTTAAGGCTGCAGATACCCTGGAGGGCAGGTGTTCTGTGAGCAGTGGACATAGAGGAACAGGAGAAGGTGGGGACTCTGGGG
>NW_007732811.1:0-9032 GCF_000696425.1 Galeopterus variegatus
TTTGTTATCCACTCCCCAATTTTTTCTCTTAGCTGTTCTTGAAAACATTTCCCTTCCAGACAAACTTTATTTTTTTTAATTTTTAATTTTTTTTACTCTAAAATTGTTCTTTTGTTGAGCTATATTTATAGATGTTATTTCTGCAAAAATTCTCATAATGTTGTTGAGTCAATGTGTTCCCAATAAACATTCCAATAAAATTTTATTTTGTTTCACTTTGTTTCGATGGAAGTTGAGAGACAATCTTGAATAAGAACAAGGTGGTCAGCCTTCTGCACGGGACATCAAGCCTTATCACAAAACCACAGTGACGGAGAACGTGCTGTAAGAACAGAGACAGTCCAACAGGAGCCGGAACGGAGCAGCGAGAACAGAGGCAGAGCTGGCACAGGTGGACATCAGAAATGGCGCTGGAATAGTTGAGGGTCAGTGTGAGAAAAATGCAATTGAACTTGACCTCTTGGACACAACATACATACAAATTAAGTCCAGGTGGGCTGTAAACGTAAAGTGATAAACAGAACGGTAAATCCCCAGATGGCCATAGACAAGAGTTGCTTCATGACTCCGTCTTAGACACAAAAGCAAAATCCATAAACATTATAGAATGAAGCAGTTGATCGTGGAGTATCCAGCAGTTCAAATCCGTTTACTGCTATGCACACGGGTGAATCTTATAAACATAATTTTGAGCACAAGAAGCCAGAAACAAAGCAGTACAGAGTGTGTTATTCCTGTACATGCTGTGCGAGAGCATCAGGGCTCATATTCAGGGGGTAAATATACACAATTTTAAAAAGTAATTCAGGAGTGTAGATACTTCCAGGGCAAGAGTATGAGGCTGGGATTAGGGTGGAGCATTTGAAGAGTTTCAGAGCAGGAACAAGTTCCCATGTGACCTGGTGTTTATTGTTCATTTGAAGAAATTTAATCAAGATGCGCATTATATTTGGTATATGCATTTTATGTATTATTCCTAACAATGAAATAAAATGGTGACATCTAGAATTCTTCATCATAAGTGTAAATAGTTGCAAGAATGTGATTTTTTAATTTACTGTAAATATTAAAAAATAACTACTACATCATTATTTAAAATTTTGCAATGCAATCTAAATATACAGCAATTGATTCCAGGTATCATCTATTTTTTAAAGAACTAAGTTCTTGTCTCACGATTAAAACTGAAATTAATACTCTTATTTTTTACCTTACACTCATTTTTCTATTCCAGTCCTTCACAACATTATATCCTAAGATAATATATTTTATTTTTCAAAGTTTTTTATTGATAGTCCTATCACAATTTTCTATCATAATATTCACAAATATATATAAAAATGGATAATATTTTTAGTTTCTAGGTGTCATTGGGCTTTAAGTGCTGAAAGAAATTTCTTCCAGGTTAAGTTATTTTTATAATTATTAGCAACACTAAATTAAAAGTACATGAATGCATTACATATTCTGACAAATAATTAGTAGACATAAAAAGTTTTTTTTAAAAAAATACATCAAACAGTTTGATGAAGGGGCTTCTGCCCACATTTTAATCATGTCCCCCTAGCTGAATGTGAGTAATTGCCACAATGAGCTGACATTCAGCATCCACTTTATTCCTAATTTTGTTTTACCTTTTTAATTGAAAGAACTGAGGTACCGTGTTCATATAAATAAGATGAGAGCGAAGGGAAGTTTTGAACGAGAGGTGCATCAATTAGTTGAAGTGGTGAGCTGGACGTTTGCTACAGAACACCGTCTCTGTGCACTCCACACGAGACCTGGCCAACGTGCTGCCCTTGCAGCATGAGGTCCACGTGCTCCTCTGACAGGTGGGGCTGTGCTCCCCTCACTGGACAAGGCTGTGACCACTGCAGACAATGATGTGTGATCTCCGAGGCCAGGACACGAAAGGCAACGGACATGACAGTGAGATACCACCTCATACCCATTGGTACGCTTTGCATCAAACAAACAAACAAACAAACAAACAAACAAACATACATTGGTGAGGATGTGGAAAAATTTGAAGCCTTGAGCGCTGCCGGGGAGAATCTAAATTGATGAAAAACAGTACCACAGCTCCTCAAAAAGTTAAAAGAATTATCACATGATCCAGCTACTCCACTTCTGTGTACGTGCCCAAAGGAATTGAAAGCACGCCTTGAAGAGACATTTGTACACCATTTTTATAGCAGCATTATTTACAATAGCCAAAAGGTAGACATAACCTAAATGTCCATCGAAGGATAAATGGATAAGCAAAATATGTTCTATCCACACAACGGAATATTAGACAGCCTTAAAAGGGAAGAAATTTTGACACCTGCTATGACATGAATGAACCTTGAAGACATTATGCTAATTGAATAAGCCAGTCTTAAAAAGGACAAATACCGTATGATTCCACTCACATGAGGTCCCTAGAGTTGTCCAAATCATAGAGACAGAAAGTGGCCTGGTGGTTGCAGGGGCTGGGGGAGGAGAGATTGAGGATTCGGCATTTAACAAGAACAGAGTCCCTGTTTGGGAAGATGAAAACGTTCTTGAGCTGAGTTGCACAATGTGAATGTGCTGAACACTACTGAGCTGTACACCTATAAAAAATGACTAACTTGGTAAAATTTATGCTATGTGTATTTTACCACAATTAAATAAAAATATTTTTTAAACATAATTTTTAAAAAAATCCAAAAAATCAATGTGATGTGACATAGGAGGCCCTCCGTTTCCCTGGGCTCAGGTTACAGGACATAACTCTGGGTTTCGAGCCATTCCCCGAGGTCTCAGCATGCTCAGTAAAGTGGCATTTATCCTCTGAATGACCTTCCACTGCAGGTGTCAGAGAGCACCTTCAATATTCTTGAAGATGCCTGGTACATAGGGTAGGATTTGATCAATGAACATGCTCTAAGAAGAGACCGACTGAGCATGTGCAAGACCAAATGTTACATAACAGGGACCCACCCCCTTAATTGAATATTCATTAGACAGAGAAACTATAAAAGCCCAATTCCAGCAGAAGGCAGGGCTGCTGCTCACCGTCCTGGAGGCAGCCTTCACTCTGCCTGCGGAGTGCACATTTCTTTCCCTTTGTACCAGACTTTTTTTCAGCAAGCAGCTGCTCGCTCTCTAGAGCCAGCCTGCTCTCGGTACTGACCTTCAGGTGTGTGCTGCTTGCTTTTGTGTTACACTTGGTGTGGGCCCTGCTCAGTCCCTGGAGCTCTGCTGCACTCTCTCTGTGAAATCTGCATCTCTTATTTATTTTATTAAACGTGTTCTCACTTTCTACTGTGACTTTGCTCTTGAATTCTTTCCTGCGGCAGAGTCAAGAACCTGGTGAGAGGACAGAGTGAGTTGAGACTGACTATCGGGACCCCCGGAACCTCCCTCCGACATCAGATGTATGTTTTCTTGGGATTGTTTTAGAGGCATTTGCTGTCGTATCCCAGTTTCCACATGGTCAGGAAAACCAGGCCACAGAGGGAGGCCACAGGTATGGGACCTGACTGGCAGCCCCAGCTGCCGAAAACAGACAGGTGAGGCAGAAGCCTTCAAGATGGCCCCAGCCCCTGCCACCGTCTCATGCGCACCACACAGGAGATCCTGAGAGAGAACCCCCTGCCCCTGAGCCCAGTCAACCATGACAGATGATACGAAAATGATTGCAGTTGCCTTAAGCCACAACATTTTCAGGTGCTTTGTTACATAACTGGGGATGGCCAGTTCATGCCTAAAACCACATTAGGGATCTATTATCAGACATGATTTTAAGTGATTATGATTTAAAAATTAAAATTGATTTATGATTAAATCATTCAATATAAGTTGTCACTAAAATGATTTTAAATTTCAATAATTTGTGTTACACTGAGTTACATTGATAAAGAAAGAATTTTAAACTTACCTGAATTTGTAGAATTATTTATTACCTGGTCATTGGAAATGATCACTTTACCCCCAAATCAACAATATTTTGTATTGTCTTTTTGTTTGAAAACCACTGTTTTACAACGGGGATCAGAAAACTTCAGCGCATGGATCAAATCTGGTTTGCAGCCTGTTTGGGGGGATCTGCTGGCTAAAAATGGATAATTATTCTTACCCAATGTCTCTCCAACCCCTCTCTTTCCCCCTCCCCTGACTCTAGTAACCACAGATTTGTTCTCTCCTTCTGAAAATCAACATATTATTGTGGGCTTTTCCTTCTTTTCTAATTTACTGTCCCACCAACAGTGGAGCAGGGTTCCTCTTTCTCCACATCCTTGTCAGAATTTGTCAATCTCAGTCTTTTTAATACTGGGCAATCTAACTGGGGTGAGATGATATCTCAATGTAGTTTTGATTTGCATTTCCCTGATGATTCATGATGGTGAGTATTTTTTCATGTACCTGTTGGCCATTTGTATGTATTCCCTTGAAAAATGTCTGTTCAGCTCTTCCCATTTTTTAATTGGATTATTTGTGCTTTTACTACGTGTCCACGTATTAGGTCACAAATCAAGTCTCAGCAAATTTTTAAATATTGAAATCATTTCAGGTATCTTTTTAGAGCACAATAGATTAAAATTGCAAATCAATAACAAGTGAAACTCTAGAAATTATACAAATACATGGAAACTAAACAACAGGCTCCTGAATGACCTATGGGCCCAAGAAGAAATCTAACAGGAAATCAAAATATTCCTTGAAACTAATGAAAACAAAGGCATATCATACCAAAACCTGTGGGATACTATAAAAGCAGTACTAAGATGGAAGTTTATTGCAATAAATGCTTACATCAAAAGAACAGAATGACTTCAAATAAATAACATAATGCAATACCTCAAAGAACTAGAAAAAAAAAGAAAAATCCAATCTTAAATGTAATAGACAGAAAGAAATAATTAAGATCAGAACAGAACTGAATGACACCAAGACCCAAAAAATGATACAAAAGATCAATGAAACAAAAAGTTGGTTCTTTGAGAAGATAAATAAAATAGACAGATCATTAGCTAGGTTACCAAAAAAAAAAAAAAAATACAGTCATTAGAGACTATTATAAACAGTTATATGCCAACAAATATGAAAACCTGGAGGAAATGGATATATTTCTGGACATGTGCAAACTACCCAGACTAAACCAAGAAGAAATAAAAAACCTGAACAGAACAATAACAATCAAAGAAATTGAAGCTGTTATCAGCAATCTCCTAACAAAGAAAGGCCCAGGGCCAGATTGCTTTACTGCTGAATTCTACCAAACCTTTAATGAGGAATTAATACCAATTCTCTTCAAACTATTCCAAAAAATTGAAACAGAGGCTACTCTCCCAAGCTCATTCTGAGGCCAGCTTCACCATGATACCAAAACCAGACAAATATACAACAAAAAAAGAAAATTACAGGCCAATATCCTTGATGAACACAGACGAAAAATACTCAGCAAAATACTAGCAATCAGAATACAGCAACACATCAAAAAAAATTATACACCACAATCAAGTGAGATTCATCCCAGGGATGAAAGAATGGTTTGACATATGCAAGTCAGTAAATGTGATACATCACATCAACAAAATCAAGGACAAAAATCATATGATTACCTCTATAGATGCAGAAAGAGCATTCAACAAAATCCAACATCGCTTCATGATAAAGGTTCTCAGTAAATTAGGTATAGAAGGAAAGTACCTCAAAGCAATAAAAACCATGTATGACAAACCCACCACAAATATCATCCTTAGGAACAGAAGCAAGACAAGAATGCCCACTCTCACCACTCCCATTTAACATAGTATTGGAAGTACTAGCCAGAGCAATCAGGTAAGAGAAAGAATTAAACAGCATCCAGATTGGAAAGGATGAAGTCAAACTGTCTCTGTTTGCAGATGACATGATCCTGTACAGAGAAAAACCGAAAAACTCTACCAAAAAACTCTTGTAGCTGATTAACAATTTCAGTAATGGTGCAGGACACAAAATCAATAACCAAAAATCTGTATCATTTTAACACTCCAATAATGAACTAGCAGAAAAACAAATCTGGAAAGCAAGCCCATTTAAAATAGACACCAAAAAACAAAACAAAACAAAACAAAACCTAGGAACGAATTTAACCAAGGAGGTAAAAGATCTCTACAACAAGAACTACAAATCACTGCTGAAAGAAATTAAAGAGGACACAAGAATGTGGAAAGACATTCCATGCTCCTGGGCTGGAAGAATTAATATTGTGAAAATGTCCATAGTATGAAAGCCATCTACAGTTTCAATTCAATTCCCATCAAAATACCATTATTCACAGAAATAGAAAAAAAACTATCCCAAAGTTCATATGAAATGACAAAAGACAATGAATAGCCAAAGCAATCCTAAGCAAAATGAAATAAAATAAAGCTGGAGCCACAACACTACCTGACTTCAAACTGTACTGCAAAGTTATAGTAACCAAAACAGCACAGTAGTTGCATAAAAGCAGACACTTGGACCAATGGGACAGAACCTGGAAATCAACCCACACACTTACAGCCACCTGATCTTTGACAAAGGCACCACAAACGTACACTGGGGGAAAGACTGCCTCTTCAATAAATGATGATGGGAAAATTGAACATCTATGCACAAAAGAATGAAACTAGACCTATACCTCTCGCCATATACTAAAATCAACTCAAGATGTATTAAAGACTTAAGTATAAGACCAGAAATCAAAACTATTAAAAGAAAACATAGGGAAAACACTTCCAGAAGTAGGATCGGGCAAAGACTTTATGAAAAAGGCTTTAAAAACACAAGCAACAAAAGAAAAAATAAACAAATGGGATTATATTGAAGTAAAAAGCCTCTGCACAGCAAAGGAAACAATCAACAGAGCGGAAAGACAACCTACAGATTGGGAGAAAATATTTGCAAACTATATGTCCAACAAGGGATTATTTCCAGAACGTATAACGAACTCAAACAACTTCACAGTAAATGTAACCTAACTTCCTGTCATTTTGATTTCACAAATCTGCAGGCAGTGTGCATTTAAAACCCAACTGACGAAACACGCTTGTGGGTGTCCTTCCCCTTTGTCCTTAGGCTGATTTTTTTCCATTTTACCCTTTCACTGAGCTCATGCCCCTTTGAGGATCCCTTCTTATCTCCTTACACAGGAGTCTGCATGCAGGTGTGCCTTCCCCCACCACACTGGGCGTAAATCCTTTTCTCCTATTTCCCTGAAGCTCTTAGGAGCCCAGCCTCTTGGTTACCAGGGTTGCAAATAGCCCTCAAGCCTGGCAGCTGCCGCAGAAGCTCGGCACTTCTGTTTCCAGGGCCCTCTTCATTTTTGGTTCCTAGGGATTTATTTTACTTTCTTTAGAGCTTAGCTATGCATTTGAACAGGTATTTAATGTATTCTATTTAGCTTTTTAAAGTTTCTTGGAGAACAGGATATCCAATTCCTCCCACTGCTGGAAATGGAAGCCCCTGACAAGCCCTCGAAGGCTCACAGCTGGGCCTGTTTCCTCCTAGCAGACGGCCTGGGGAGAAGTGTGGAGGAACAGTGAGCCTACAGACATCGAGCTCTGTGGTCCTAGACACACAGCTGTTGAGCCCCTATAGGGGCTACAGATACAGCAAAGAGGCAAAGCATGTTCTATGCCCAGTGGCAGTACATCTGTCCCTGACTTCCCAGTCAAAACGCTCGCCATGTGGTCTTCGACTGCCCATTTACTGCCTTGCCCACTACTCTAGACACTAGAATCTGTGTCCCCCAAACGTCAACACTGTATTTTATTCATGCCTGCATTTCTAGCACCCATCTCAGTATCTGGCGTGATGCCCGGGTTTCATAATTTGCTGAATGAGGAACTGAGTTTGGCAAGTGGGAAGGTGGGTTTTAAGGTGGGGATGTCTTGGGACGGCGTAGCCACCAGCCCCTCATCACAAACTCCGGCCTCCTGTGTGCTTCCAGGGTCGGCCCCCATGCATTGTGGCATTGAGCCCCCTCACCCCACGGAGGCACAACCGCACACGCTGTAAGGACCCAGCCTGGACTCCATCCCCACATCCACCACCACGCCCTGGCCCTGGGGTAGGACAGAGCTAACATGATGCATCTAAACGCCACTGCTGACTCCGGCTAGGGAGAGCCAGGCCTGCATCTCGGAAGTGGAGGGCGGTGCCCTGAGGGGTGGTGGGGTTTGGGCTGAGGCTGGTGGTGGAAGGAAAGATGGCTGCAGCTTGCCTGGGTCCTGGCATTGATCCCAGGACATGGGTGAGTCACAGGGACCCTGCTCTTCATGCTGAGCCCTCCCCTCTCCATCCCCGCATGCCAGTCCTGGTGTCTCTGGGAGCACAGAGAGACCCACACCTAGAGAGGGGGCCACTTTCCTCCAATGACATTCATTTGAATTGACAACATAATTACCCGGTGATGCCACCTGACCCTGGGATTCTGCTTCTCAGCTGGATTGGCTCCCATTCCTTCACCCTCTGTGTGCCCGATGGCGTGCCAGGTCCTCATGTGGTCACCTACACCCTGGTGACCCTGGGCAGCTGTTACTGTCTTCTCTCTGCTGAGGAGCAGACAGGAGGGGCTAGGACTCTGGGTCCCGACTGCTCACCCCACACCCTCCTGAGGTGCCTCCCTGGCAGAGTTCATGTGGTGAGAGGAGGCTACGTGGCCATGTTCACAGGGCCCCCAACACGGGCATGGCCACGTGTGGGGTATGGCCATAGCCTGGGCACGGGCTGGGGAGGCAGGGAGGGACACAAGGTAGCTGCCACCTCTGCCACCTGGTCCCCTCCTCCCAACTTGGGAACCGCAGGAAGGTCCAGAGAGGAGAGCAGACCTGGCCGCCGGGACGTGTGGGTGTGGTGGCCGGCTGGGGTCTGAGGTCCGGATGGGAGGCCTGAGGACAGGCGGGGGCCAGATGATGCCACAGGCCGGCCTGCGGGGTGAACGCAGCAGAGGTGTCAGCTGGAGGGCACAGCGCAGGAGGCAAGGAAACCCAACTGTGCCCTGCAGCTGAGCAGCTGAGACGCAACCCCCCCCCCCC
>NW_007732811.1:10032-19690 GCF_000696425.1 Galeopterus variegatus
GTTTCCCTGGGATGAATCCCACTTGGTCGTGTTGAATGATTTGTTTTTTAGCTCCCTCCGATGAGTGAGAACATGTGGTATTTCTTTTTCTCTGTCTGACTCGTTTCACTCAATATTATTCTCTCAAGGTCCATCCATGTTGTTGCAAATGGCAGTATTTCATTCGTTTTTATAGCTGAGTAGTATTCCATTGTGTAGATATACCACATTTTCCGTATCCACTCATCCGATGATGGACATTTGGGCTGATTCTAGCTCGAAAAATGGTTTGGAGGTTCCTCAAACAGCTGAAGATAGATCTACCATACGATCCAGCTATCCCACTGCTGGGAATATACCCAAAGGAATGGAAATCATCAAGTCCAAGGTATACCTGTTTCCCAATGTTCATTGCAGCACTCTTCACAATTCCTCTGCATTCTTAAAGGTGCTCCGAGGTCAGGCTTTTGTTTCGCGGTAAATAATTCACTCAGACACCAAAAACAGCCGTCGGTGTTCCTCAAAGGGCTGACAAGGAGCAGGTGGAACACCGCTGTGGAAGCGAGTGGCCCAGAGCCTCTTTGTCCCCGCCCGCAGCCAGCCCGCTGCAGTCTCACCCAGGGAGCCGCTCCCGGGGAGAAATTGCTGAGGTCGCCGAGGGTTAATAAAACGGCCTGTGCGGGCCTTTCTCAGGCGACCCCTACCCCATCCCTTACTTTGACTTCAGTCCCCATCCCTTTCTTTGACTTCAGCATCCAATTCTAGGGAATATGATTGCTTTATCCATTAATCTCCAGGAATTTAGGCGCTGAGCCAGCCTGGTTTTCGCTGGGTAGAGACCGCAGGTGCAGGCAATGTACCCCATCCCTTACTTTGACTTCAGCATCCAATTCTAGGGAATATGATTGCTTTATCCATTAATCTCCGGGAATTTAGGCGCTGAGCCAGCCTGGTTTTCGCTGGGTAGAGACCGCAGGTGCAGGCAATGTAGACAAATGGGCAGAAGGAGCCTGAGCGAAACCCAGGCACGCTCCAGCAGTTAGCTTAAAAAGTAATCCTGAGCTATCGCACGATTCGCTCACTGACTCCTAAGCCACAGGATTTTGAGAGGCCTTGGCGATTCTAGAACCTGCACCTCCTCTTTGATGGTGAGGATGTAAGTGCCCAGCCAGCTGGGGACCCCAGCCTCCCAGGTCCGGCCTGGCATCCCAGCGCCATGGTCAGCCTGTTCGCAGAGCCTGTTATCCCACGTCTAGGCGCCTCCTTCCTTCAACAAAGCTTGCCAAGTGCTGGCCAGGCTGGGACCCCTGGTGGGTGCAGCTGCTGCCTGCTGGCAGTGGGAGAGGGTATGAGGGTGCCCGGGGATCATATTGCCCCTATCCTGGAGTGAGAGCATTCTGTAGGGCAAGGGGGGAGGGAGCAGCTTCTGCAAAGTACAGAGAGGAGGGCCTGAAGGACGGTGAGGCTGGGCTCCGGTGCGGGTTGGAGGCCTGGGAGGGGGCTGGCGGAGAGAAAGGATGTTGGACAGAGGCTGCTGGAATTTCCAGCAGGGTCAGGACTGGACACAAGAGTGGGGAGTCGTGGGTCCCCAAGCCTGGAGAGAAGAGCCTGACAGCTGGGCCCGAGGCCACCAGAGGAGGAGAGACAGAGGAGGCCAAGGTGATGTCAGGACCATGACAGGGTCTCCAGGGAGGGACAGGGCAGATCTCCTCTTGCACGGGAATGGGTTCAGCCAGGTGGGTGCTGAAATCTACAGATGGGTATTGGACGGCCCAGTTAGTCGGAAGCCTCTCCGAGTGGGATCTCACAGCAAAGGCATCGGCCCACGGGGCGCATGCACGGGAGAGGGCAAAGGCAGCAGGGATGCTCAACCTCGCGCCAGCGCCACGGGGGACCCCGTCCCTTCCTGTCTCTCATCAGGTGCCCAGTGGCTGAGCCAAAAGCCTGTCATCATCCTTGAGCCCCCGTCCCGCTTGGAGTCCAGCCCTTCTCAGAGCGCCCTCCTCCAGGCTGCTGCCCGCTCCTGCCCAACTTCTGCAGAGCCCCCTGTTGATTCTCTGCACAGAGGCCAGAACGACCCTCTAAAGCGTGGGTCCAACCCTGGCCTCCCCTGCTCAGGATTCGGCAGGGCCTTCATCTCCCAGAGGGGGAGCCCCACATCCGCACAGCACAGCCCCAGTGGCCCTGCCACTGGCCCCCCGTCCTCTCTCCGCTCCCCTCCACCAAGCCGGCCTTCCTGTGGCCTAAAACAGCAGCTCCTCCAAACCCTCAGGGCTTAGTGCCCAACGTCCACCTTGTCGAGGAGTCTCTCCTCCCACCTATTCACGTGGCTTCCTCCAGCATCTCCTTGGGGACTTTTCTCAAGGGTCATCTCCTCACAGAGGCCCTCGGTGACGACAGCACCTAAGCCAGCTCGTCCTCCGTGCCCGTCTCGCCCCTGCTTTCTGTTTCTTTACAACTCCTGGCCTTGTTTTCTTCTTTGTTTGTCCATCCACTATGCGTCTGCCCACTCGTCAGCGTGGCGATGTGTGTCTGTCCCACTCCCCACTCTAGGGAGCCCCTCAGAGGTGCTGCCTAATTTTTGAATGAACGAACAGAGCGCCCCCACGGGCTGACCTCGGGCTATACCAGGGCACCACCTCATTGAGTCCTGCCAACAAGCCTGAGCCACCACCGCCTCCGCCTGTCTGGGAGACCTCGTGGCTCCAAAGGGTGGAGAAGCCTGTTCCCCACCCCGCCCCGCTGAGGGGACCCTGGGTGGACAGAGGTGAAGAGCTCGCATCCGAGGCTGCAGAGTGTCCCCTGACACATCTGTCTTCGTATCACCGTCTTTGAACAGCAGCCCCTAATGCCCGCCACGTGCAGACCGCACCCGCCAGAATGCAAACGCAACTCCAGGTTGTAATTGTTCCATGAGATCTGTATTCTCTTTCTGCCATGCATTTACCACTTAGATCATCATTAACTGATAGTTTGCTGCGTGGAGATAATATTCCTAATATGTAATGCGATTTGCAGAATAGAGAAAGTGCTTACGGGACAAAGCTGTTATTAGAGGTCGTTGACCTGCATGGAAATTGATGAAGACGCTGGCTGGAGCAGCCCAGGAGGACAAGGCTCTGACGGTGCAGTCCCGATGGGTGGTGTTTATCATGCAGAAGATGCACTTGTAAATCAGGGAGAAAGGAGAATCAATGTGTTTGCATCTTTTCTCTCTCAGAAGCCCATTAGCTGTACTCTAACGCAGGCTCCTGTGTCGCCCATCACTTAGGGTGATGTGGACGGGTCAGGACCTACCAATAATTTTAATTTCCTAAAAGCACATTTCTATGCTAATTTTTAATTACAATTAGAGCCAGTGTCAGCTGTTAGCTTTGGTGACTGACTTAATGATCTGCCAGTGTTATACCTCTCACGTGAGGTTCTAAGGGAGAGGTCATCAGGGAAAACAGCAATTTGGATGTTAAGTAAAATAAATGTAAACTCACACACACTGTGGCTCACGCACCTGGTGCGGATGTCATTGTAGAAAGACCCATGCAGCCCCACCACGCTCTCACTGCCGGCATCAGGGGGGCACTGAGCGTAGGGGTCACCTGTTTCCTGTCCTCTCACGTCTTCTCCTCCCTCGCACTGGCCTGTGCCGGTCTGCTTTCCAGGCAGGGACATTGGCAATGCCGACTTGCAATGGAGACTTGGCCTCCTCTTTGGCTGGGCCATGAACGCTCTGTTCTGGTTTCTGGGGAGTTGGGTCAAACCCCCAGGGACCTTTACATCATCCCCAGCTGAAGCCTGGAGCAGCCCAGTGACCTCTCCAGTTTAGAGCTGGGAAGGCCAGAGGACTCCAGCACACCCAACCTTACAAAGAAAATTCCAGAAACAAAGTCCATTTATAGTCCCTCAGAAGGTCCCTGAGAACTTTGAGAGTTTCCAGATATTTTGTGTGGTTGATCGTCTTGAAGATGACTCTAAAACCTCTTGTCAGTCACACAGAAAGATCTAGACCCTCTAAGCTGGAGGGGGTGGGGCTTCCAGAAGCATAAGCACCTTGTCCTGCAGCACCACAACATGGTCACTGCAGAGACCTCTGCCCTGGAAAGAGATATGAGTGCAATTTTGGGGCCGTGGGGTCAACGCCTATCAGATTCATTTTTTTAAAAAGCACTCACATTTTTAAGAGAATTGTTTTGGAGAAAGTGTCACTAGGTTGGATGAGAAGGGAAGAAGGCAGTTCAGAACGGGAAGCGGCCAATAGGCCTCCAGCCTCCTGTGGGCAGCTGACGGCTGAGCACGTGACACAGGCCATTTCTGCTGAGAAAGGAAGGACATCTCTAGGGGAGCCCAGAGCCCAGGGGCACGCTGAGGAGGACGATGTACTGGGGCAGGGATTGGCCCAGACAGTGTCTCAGGCCTCACCAGTCATAGGGTCTCCATGGCAACTATGAACACAGCGGCATGGCACAAAGGCAGCCACAGACAGCACATAAATGAGTAAGCAAGGCTGTGTTCCAATAAAACTTTATTTACTCAACAGGCAGTGGGCCAGAACTGGCCCGCAGACCAGTTTGCTGAGCATGGGATTAAGGAGCAGCTCCAAGAGAAGAGAACTGGACTCAAATCAAGAACTATTTTTGCCCTTAGAGGCTGGTGGTGGTGCAGGTGCTGGGCTGGATTTCACAGCTGCTCTGCCCAGCACCTCTCGGTCCTCCTGTCATAACTGCAGTGCCGATCACAGTCACCCTGTCCTCCAAGAGAGGCCACGTGATACTGACCTGAAGCTGAAGCTGTAACTGAATGTGACTTGGGGGTCTCGGGTGAAGGTGATGCATCTCGCCAGCACCTGTGGGGGATGAAAAGGGACCTGACTTACTGTGGGCAGATGTGGACTGACAGACAGTCTTTACAGATGGTGCCCTCAATGTCTCTCCCCACCCCCCATGGTATGAAAAAGCTGCTTTTCTTGTCAAGAGCCTGAGTCTGTTTCTTCTCCCCTGGAACCTGGGCTGGCCTGTGGCCTGCTTTGACCATGAAGATATTGCAGGAGTGAGGCCACATCGGTGCTAGAACTGGACTAAGAAGCAGCCGAGGCCAGGACTCTCTTGGAAGCAGCCCAGATACTCCAAGGAAGCCTGTCTAGGCCACATGGAGGAAAACAAACACTCCCCTCACCTGCCCCATCCAATGGGCAGCACCAAGTTGCCCGACACGTGGGGAGTCTTCCTGGACTTTCCAGCTTAGCCCAGTTGTAAGTGGAATGCAGATCCACAAAGAGTCCCACGAATGCAGTCCCACGAAGGAGTCCCACGAATGCAGTCCCACAAAGGAGTCCCACGAATGCAGTCCCACAAAGGAGTCCCACGAAGGGTCCCACAAAGGAGTCCCGTGAGGTCAGACCAGCAGCAGAACAGTCCCACCAATGCACAGGGTTGCGAGAAGTGATCCATGGCTGTTGTTTTAAGCCACATAGTGTGGGGGTGATGTGCCACCCAGCCATAGAAAGATGGCATGAGAGGGACCGCCCTGCCTGGGGTTACTCCTCCTGCTCAGATTCCTGCAGAGATGCACAGGGAAATCCCCACATGGAAAAGATTCGGGGCCTCTGGACTTTGTTTTCAGGACAGGAAGGAAGAGGGCCAAGGTGGCTGCACCCCCTCCAGCAGAGCTCTGGGGAGGGGAGCGAGGGCTGTGGCAGGGCAGCCTGAATGCCTGGGAGGGGGGCAGGCAGCAGGGAGGCCCCCGAGCAGGCTGGGGGGGGGAGTACGGGGCCTGCGGAGAGCCCGCTCCGCCTGTCTGCTGCAAAGCACACCATCCCACTGCGGACAGACCTCCCACCCCACCCCCAGTCCCTGAGTGTCTGCGGTTCCCTTCATAATGGAAGCTGACAGAATGCAAACGGGTTTCTAAAGGAACCAGCAAAAGTGGCAATTTTTCTCATTTAATGTTCAGATGAGCTGTCTGTCTCCTGGGTGCACAGTCTCATTAGAATTCGGAGACTAATTTTGTCCATCAACATGAGATTATTGGTTTGAGTAAGGTTGGGGAGTGTCCTCAGAGCGAGGCCCGCTCCCAGGGCTGCAGAGCCTGGACTGACAGGCTTTTGTGCAGCCCCTGCCCCCACAACAGGGGGGCCAGAGCTGAGGCCCCCGAGCGAGTGACCTCTAGAGAGCAGCCCCGAACCTGTGAATCCAGAGGGCCCAGTCCTGGTTACCAGCTCGACTTCTCTTCTGAGGAGAGAAGAGATTTCAGTCCTTTATTTCTCTAACAAGTTTTTACGGCTCAGTACCCACCATGGTCTAAGAACCATCAGTGGGAGACCCTCAAAGGGGGCTCCTGGCCCAAGGAAGTGGTGGCAGCTCTGGGACCCGTTAGTGCCACCTCACTGTTCACTACCATCATCCCGCTTAATCCTCACAAAACCCACAGAAGTGTGTCATTCACTCGATTTTACGGAGGAGAAAATTCCCCCTCAGAAAGAAGTGGACCGTCCAAGGGCACATGGCCAGCGTGTTGGAGCTGGGATTGGAACCCAGATCTGTCAATCCTGAGGTCCACGTGTTGTCACTGTGGCCAGTGCCTCCAGGGATCAGTACTGTGGAGCTCCCAGGAAGGAACAATCAGAGGAACTGAGCCAATAGCAGCAAGGAATGGAGCTGAGTCTTGGAAGACAGGCAGGTTGGGAGGGGTGGGACCAGGGGGGGGGGGGGGACAGGCACAGCAGGCAGTGAGGCAGCGGTGGGTGAGGCTGTGTGTTGGAGTGGGTGCCACTTCTGCAGCAGGCAGTGGACTGTGCTTTCTGGGCCCCTCCTCCCAAATTACAATGGGATCTCCACCCCATGGGTGGCTCAGCTTTCAGACAGTGATGTTATGGAGCCAGGTTGAAGGTGAAGTGCCAAGAGAGGAGGTGAGCTCCCACTGCACAATGTGGTACTGCCACCCACAACCCAGAACCTCCAGCCTCTGCCTTCCCCACCCACCTACTCCCAGAGTCCACTCTCTACCTGTAGATCTGACACTGGCTTTTGCCTGCACCAAGATGCAGGTGCACACGCCATGTCTGTAGGCAAAGCATGACCCTGGACAGATGTCTTCCCACTTGAACATATGCAGGTGATAATCAACATAGGTAGAAAATAATTTTTTTAGTGAAAAATTACTGAGATCCAAAGAAAGCAAACATAATCACAATGACTCAAAAAAGTAATGCACTAGAGCAGTAAGAATTAAATTTTAGAAGCCTGGTGGACTCCATGATAAATAATACTTAATCCTTACTGAGCACTATCTATGTGCCTGAGACTGTCCACTGTCTGGGGAATTATCTCACCCAATCCTCACAGTCCCTCTAGGGGAAATTATTAGCCCAGTTTTACAGATAGAGAAGCAAAGTCACAGAAAGACTATGGGAGCTGCCCAGTGCTCACAGCTGATAAAGGCAGTGCTGAGATAGATCTCAGGCAGTCTAGCTGAAAATCCACATGCTCAGCCACTCTTTCAAGCTGCTTGTTCGGAAGAATGCAGTGAAAGGAAGGAATTTGTGAGATGTAGCAGAAAGCTGGCAAGCAATATGTGATGGCAAGAACCTTCATTTTCATGAATATGAAAAATCTGAATAACCTGAAAATTCTTCCACTACAGATCCCTAGAAACACTGGGCAGAACACGACAATAACAACAACAGTAATAAATTTAAAATTATTGATGGTTGGGCAAGATCATGGTAGCAGTGTCTTTTATTCGTCTCCCAAACTACCTATGGAAGCAAACAAACAACTCAGATAAACCTAGGATAGTTACTGACAAAATCCCTGGGACAACGCTTTAGTAAAACGACTTAGCCAGCCATCCCTACTCAGCTCACAAAATGGGGTGGTGGGCAACGGGACCATGCAGACCTCTCGGGATCAATGGATGTGTGGGTGGAGAAAGGAGGGAAAGGACAGTCCCAGTTCCACTAAGAGCCACAGATACAGAAGCACCAGCAGACCCTCCCCAGACCAGGGCTGCACACTTGGAGCAGACACGTCAGCCAGAGCACCTGGGAAGAACCGAGAAACCTGGAGAGGGCTCCATGGCCCCAATTTTCGGGTGGTCCCAAAAGACTGTGGAGGACCACGGGAAGATGACGGGGTGCTGGAACAGCCAAGGCCTTCAGGGACACTGAATATCCCCAGCAAAGTTACCTTCCCAGATGACAAACACCTGCCCTGAGAAACACCTTCTGGTAGTAGACCCCAAATCGCAAAGGGCAGGAATACAATGGAAAAGGGGGACAGAGGCTCCGACGCTAGGACTGGTGCTGAGCTGACAGCTCTTAGTGTTGTGAAGGTAGAGGTTGACGGGGGCTGTATCTGTAACACTTTTTGGTAATAACAGAGGAAGAATGCCCTGAGTTGGGAGGCTAGAAAACTACCCTGGCCACCCCCTCCCACATGCACAGAAACCTCCTCTAAAATCCAGGAACATTGATCTCATGTAAGGGTGAGTGAGAGAAAGGGATTCTGAAAAATCCCCAGCAAAGATACCTTTGTGCCAATAAATATGAACATGAACTGACTAATGTGCCCATTATGCTCACGCTCTGGAAAATATGGCCACTGAGCAGAAGCAAACTGCACCTTAATGCAATAGACAAACTAAACGAAATTAGGAAAATGACAGATCCATGAAAGTTCACAGTAAATAAAAAATAGGAAAATTCAGAAATGAGCTAGCCAAATAAGAAAGGAGCAGAAAAAGACTAAAGGAGTTCAGAAAATAATTTCTGAGCAGAGAAAAACCATGTTTCAGAAATGAGAATTCAACCAGTACATACCCAAGAGTGAATGGACACCACAGAGATTACAGCCAAATAAAGGGGAGACAGAAAGGAGAAAAGCAGGGAGAGGGTGTCAAAATAAAGATTCTAGACAAAACAATAGCCATAGAACAGAAGCAAAGAAGATCCAACATACATATGAACAGAATCCCCCAGAAGTAGGGAAGGAAGCAATGGAACAGAACAGGGGCTTCTGTTCCCATGAAAACAACCATACCTGAAATAAAAGAAGACTTTCCAAAGGAGCATGTTAATGTACGCAGGACAGTCTACCCAGAATGGCCAACANCAAGAGTGAATGGACACCACAGAGATTACAGCCAAATAAAGGGGAGACAGAAAGGAGAAAAGCAGGGAGAGGGTGTCAAAATAAAGATTCTAGACAAAACAATAGCCATAGAACAGAAGCAAAGAAGATCCAACATACATATGAACAGAATCCCCCAGAAGTAGGGAAGGAAGCAATGGAACAGAACAGGGGCTTCTGTTCCCATGAAAACAACCATACCTGAAATAAAAGAAGACTTTCCAAAGGAGCATGTTAATGTACGCAGGACAGTCTACCCAGAATGGCCAACACTGAACAATATCCTGGTAAAATTACTGGACTTTAAAGATAAAGAAAAAATCTGCTGACACAATGTGGATGGAAGATCAAGCATATGTGTCAGTAGGGTAACACTGTAATTATCCAATCAGAGGAATCTCTGAGAAGAAAGGGAGCAATATTTGCATGTGTTGTATTGGACAGACCACACATAAACCTGGACTCATTTGGGAAAATGGGGACACACAGTCACTGTACATGCATACAAGAAGAAGATAATGAGATCGTCATTGACTTTTCAACAGCAAAACTTTATA
>NW_007732811.1:20719-21072 GCF_000696425.1 Galeopterus variegatus
ATACACATGAGATGCACCTAAAACAAAGAGATTCATCAAGATAGAAATAAAAACATGAGTAAAGACTCACTAAGAAAGCCCAACTGGAATGAAAACAAGGGTCATATGGTTGATCTCCGAGGAGAGGGAATTCAGATCAAAAGCATTAAACAAGGCAGCGACAGAAATTATAACAAGAGTATAACATTTTTTAAGATCAGTGTACTCAACAACACATCAAAAACTTTGATAAAGAGAAACTACAAAATATTAATACTTTGATAAATATAAAATCCAAAATATATGATAATGAGAAACCACAAAATACAGTAAAATACACTTAATAGTAGGAGAAACAGATCAAATGGACAAAA
>NW_007732811.1:21473-23738 GCF_000696425.1 Galeopterus variegatus
GAAACCACAAAATACAGTAAAATACACTTAATAGTAGGAGAAACAGATCAAATGGACAAAAAACCCATTTGCACATAGAAGACTGAAATAGTATATAGATAATATACACGTACTTTGAATGTTAAACTATGAACTACTTTTTAAGGGCATATGATATATTCATAAACACTGACCAGATATTTTTAGAGTAGGAAGAAGGCAAGATGGAGAACTACAGGTGTCCAGGGTGCATTCCTCCCACAAACAAAGACCAGAACAAGGAACAGACAGCTAAACACTAAAGACAGGATTGGATGGAGAGCATTGGAGTGCAGAAGTCTGTTGAGGATGCTACGGAGCACAAAACCCCAGGAAAGTAGCATAGACAGGAGAAAGAAGCACATGGCTTCAGCTGCCATGTCTCCAACACCAGAAGCAGCACAGGAGGATTTTTCCTTTGCAGTGAAAATAATCTACTCAGCTGTGAGCACTTCCTAGCAGTGGTCCTTCTCTTTCTTGTGCCCCAGCCCACTACTGGCACCAGCCACAGCTGCCACCTTATCCCCTACATGGCTCCCCCCACTAATACCTACTGTAGCTGCCACCACTCCTGCTGAAGACAAATAATAAAAGGGAAAGAGGAACAAAAGATGGTTAAAATAACCAAACAAAAATCAATGAAATCCCAGGAGAAAGACAATATCTTTCAATAACAATCATCAATGTTAATGGATTGAATTCCTCACTCATAAGACATAGACTGGCTGAATGGATTAAAAAAACTAGATCCAACTTTTTGCTGCCTACAAGAAACTCACCTCACATATAAAGACTTACACAGACTAATAGTGAAGGGATGGAAAAAGATTTACCATGAAGATGAAAACCAAAAACAAGCAGAAGTAGATCCAATAAAATAGACTTTAAGCCAACAACCATGAAAAGAGACAAAGAATATCATTACATAATGAGAAAGGGATCTATTCAGCAGGAAGACATAACAATCAGAAATATACATGCATCCAACATCAGAGCTCCCAGACATATAAAGCAAATGCTATTACACCTAAAGAGACCAACAGACCCCAAAACGATAATAATTGGGAACCTCAACACCCCTCTCTCAGCACTGAACAGATCATCTAGAAAACAAGTCAACAGAGAAAAAAAGATTTAAATTACAGTTTAGACCAATTGGATTTGGCAGACATCAACAGAACATTTCAACCAACAACTACAGAATATACATTCTTCTTGTCAGTATATGGAACATTCTCCAGGACAGACCACATATTAGGCCACAAATCAAGTCTCACCAGATTATAAAAAATTGAAATCATTTCAAGTATTTTTTCAGATCACAATCGATTAAAACTAGAAACAAATAACAAGCAAAACTTTGGAAACTGTACAAATACTATACAAATAAATGGAAATTAAACAACAAGCTACTAAACAACCTATGAGAACAAGAAGAAATTAAACAGGAAATCAAAAAATTATTGAAACAAATGAAAACAAAGACAAATCATCCAAAACCTGTGGGATATTGCAAAAGCAGTACAAAGAGGGAAGCTTATTACTACAAATGTATACATCAAAAGAATGGAAAGACTTCAAATAGACAACCTAATGTTACACTTAAAAAAATACAACAACAACCCAATCCCAAATTAATAGATGGAGAGAAATAATTAAGGTCAGGAGCAGAAATAAATGAAATAGAAACACACACACAAAAAAAGAAAAAAATACAAAAGATCAACAAAATAAGAAGTTGTTTTTCTGAGAAAATAGACAAGATAGACAAACCATTAGCTAGACAAGCAACAGCAAAAGAAAGAAACAAACAAACAAAAACCAAAAAAAGAGCGAAGACCCAAATAAAAATCAGAAATGAAAAAGGAGACATTACAACCAATATCACAGAAATACAAAGAATTATTAGAGACTGTTATGAACAACTATATGCCAACAAATTTGAAAACCTGTAGGAAATGAAGAAATATCTGGACACATACAAAATACCAAGACTGAACCAAGAAGAAACAGAAAACCTAAGCAGGCCAATAAGAAGCAATAAGTTTGAAGCAGTAATCAACTGTGTCCCCAAAAAGAAAGCCCAGGACTAGAAGGCTTCACTACTGAATTTTACTAAACCTTTAAAGAGGAATTAATACCAAGTCTTTTCAAGCTATTCCAAAAAATTGAAACAGAGGACATTCTCCCAAAATGATTCTATGAGTCAGACATCACCCCGATACCAAAATCAAAGACACAGCAAAA
>NW_007732811.1:24416-29016 GCF_000696425.1 Galeopterus variegatus
TCAAATAAATTATATACCATGGTAAAGTGAGATTTATCACAGTGATGCGATGGTTTAACATATGTGTGTCAATAAATCTGATACACCAACATCAACAAAATCGAGGACAAAAACCATGTGATTATCTGAATTCATGCAGAAAAAGCATTTGATGAAATTCAGCACTCCTTCATGATAAATACTCTTAACAAATTAGGTATAGAAGGAAAGTATGTCAACAAAATAAACCATATACAACAAACCCACCACCAATAAAATCCTGACTTAGAAACAGCTGAAAGCTTTTCCTTTAAGAACAGGAAGAAGGCAAGGATGCCCACTCTCACCACTTCTATTTAGCATAGCATTGGAAGTACTAGCCTGAGCAATCAGGGAAGAGGAAAAAATAAAGGGCACCCAGATTGGAAAAGATGAGGTCAAACTGTCCCTGTTTGCAGATGATATGATCCTACATATAGAAAAACCTAAAGAGTCAACCAAAAAGCTCTTAGGGCTGATGAACAAATTCAGTAAAGTTTCAGGATACAAAATCAATATACAAAAATAAGTAGCATTTTTATGCTCCAAAAACAAACTATTGAAACAGAAATCAAGAAAGCAAGCCTATTTACAATAGCTACAACAATAAAATAAAATACTGAGGAATAAATTTAACCAGGGAGGTGAAAGAGCTCTACAATGAAAACTACAAATCACGACTAAAAGAAATTAAAGAGGACACAAAAATATGGAACGATTTTCCATGCTCTTGGATTAGAAGAGTTAACACTGTGAAAATGTCCATACTACCCAAAGCAATCTACAGATTCAATGCAATTCCCATCAAAATACCAATGACATTCCTCACAGAAAAAGAAAAACAATCCTAACATTTATGTGGCACAACAGAACACCCCAAATAGGCAAAGAAATCCTGAGCAAAATATAAATAAATAAACAAATAAAGCTGGAGGCATAACACTACCTGACTTCAAATTTTACTACAAAGCAATAGTAACAAAAATTGCATTGTACTGGCATATAAACAGACACATGGACCAATGGAACAGAACAGAGAACATATCAATCAATCCACGTAGTTACAGCCAACTGATCTTTGACAAAGGCATCAAAAACCTACCATGGGGGAAGGACAGCCTCTTCAATAAATGGTGCTGGGAAAACTGGTTATCTATATGTAGAAAGAATGAAAGTAGACCTGTACATCTCACCATGTACCAAAATCAACTCAAAATTGATTAAAGACTTAAATATAAGAGCTTAAGCTACAAAACTCCTAGAAGTAGACGTATGGAAAACACTTCAGGATGTAGGACTGGACAATGACTTTATGAATAATACCCCAAAAGCACAGTAATGAAAGAAAAAATAAACATATGGGATTATATCAAAGTAAAAAGCTTCTGCACAGCAAAGGAAACAATTGACAGAGTAAGAAGACAATCTACTGAGTGAGATAAAGTATTTAAAAACTAAATATCAGACAAAGGATTAATATCCAGAATATACAAGGAACTCAGACAAATTCACAGTAAAAATAAAAAAGTAACCTAATTTAAAAATGGGCAAATGAGCTAAATAGATATTTCAAAGGAAGACATATGGATGGACAAAAGATAGATGAAAAAATACTCAACATCCCTAAGCATCAGGGAAATGCAAATCAAAACCACTTTGAGATATCATCTCACCCCAGTTAGACTGGCCAGTATCAAAATGACAGAGAATAACAAATCCTAGTGAGGATGCAGAGAAAGGAGAACCTTTCTGCACTGCTGATGGGACTGTAAACTGGTTCAGCTGTTATGGAAAAGAGTATGAAGTTTTGTTAAACAACTACAGATAGAACTTCCATATGATCAGCAATCCCTCTACTGGGTAAATACCAAAGGAATGGAAATCATCTTATCAAAGGGATACCTGCTTTCCAATGTTTATCACAGCTCTATTCACAATATCCAAGATATGGAAACAACCTAACTGTCCATCAACAGATGACTGGATAAGGAAAATGTGTTATATATACACAATGGAACACTACTCAGCTATAAAAAAGAATGAAGTTCTGTCATTTGCAGCAACATGGATGAGCTTGGAGAAAATTATATTAAGTGAAATAAGCCAGACAGAGAAAAAGAAAAACCACATGTCCTCACTCATAAGTGGGAGCTTAAAAAAAAAAACATAAGGAAGAAGGAAAGAAGAAAAGAGAAAGAAAGAAAGATCACAATAATACATCAAATCTTCAAAAGGAGAGAACATAACTGTGGCCACTAGAGGTGGGAAAGGGAGAGGGGAGAGGGGAGTTAGCAAGAAATCTGTTCAGGGGGACAAAGAATGATCATGTTTTGTAATGATGATATACTAACTATCCTGATTTGATCATCACACATTACACACATGTATTGATATATAACTCTGTACCCCACAAATATATATAATCAAATATATTTCAATAAAAATAAAACAAAATAGGGCTGGCCCGGTGGCGCACTGGAGAGTGCGCTGCTTGGGAGTGCGGCGGTGCTCCCCCTGAGGGTTCGGATCCCATGTGGAGACCGGTTCCCGCTCACTGGCTGAGCACGGTGCGGGCGCAACACCGAGGGTTGCCATCCCGTTACCGGTCAGTAAAAAAGATAAAAAGGAATAAAAAATAAATTNCTGAGCACGGTGCGGGCGCAACACCGAGGGTTGCAATCCCATTACCGGTCAGTAAAAAAGATAAAAAGGAATAAAAAATAAATAAAATAAATAAAAATAAAACAAAATTAAATAAATAAAAACTGACCACATTATTAGGCTACAATGAAACAATTAAGACTCTTTGAAATTATCATGAATCAGAGTGAAATTTAAAACAAAATTGAAGAATACCTGGTCAATAATAATAAAAACATGAATCTGCAATATATTACACAGCTAAAGCTGTGCTCTGAATAAAATTCACAATAATAAGTGTTTTCATAAAAATAAACAAGAGAATATTCAATTGAAAATGTGGGGAAAATATCCATAAAGTGACTGGAAATAAACAGAAGAAAGTAATAAAGATAAAACAGAAAAGAATTACAGAATATGTAAAAACTACAGAGTGACTATATTAATCAAGCCAGTGTCTTTGGAAAAGACAAACCCCTGGACAACTTGTTTGTGACCATTTTTAAGTATGATACATCTGATAAGTTTCTCTTGCTCTGCAGGCTCCCCTCCACCCCTTTCTTTTCCCCATAATTTATCAGTTGAAGTACCTGGGCTGTACAATTTAACTTGTTCCTCTGTTCCTTGGCTGTCCTGGGAATTGGCAACTGGATCCCAATAGCCAAGTACTTTTTTAAAGGAAAAAGCACAAATATCCAAATTGGAAAATGACAAGGAGGAAGTAGTTATCAAAATGGAAGAATTTTTAAATTAGAAATTATCACATTTCGGGCTGGCCCGGTGGCGCACTGGATAGTGCGCCGCTTGGGAAGCGCGGCGGCGCTCCCGCCCGAGGGTTCAGATCCCACATACAGACCGGTTCCCGTTCACTGGCTGAGTGAGGCGCAGGAGCAATGCCAAGGGTTGCGATCCCGTTGCCGGTCCCCGGTCCAGTACGGGGGCAACACTNAGAAATTATCACATTTCTAAACAAATAAATTTGAAGGCCTAATTGACATAGACAATTTTCAGGAAAAAAAAATGACTAAAAAATGACTCAAGGTAGAAAGTCTAAAAAAGACCAATTTTTTACAAGAAATAAAATTATAATGTTCTTCCCCAATAAACAAACAAAAAGCCCAAATGATTTCATAGGCGAATTTAACCAACTCTTTTAATTTCTAATATCTCAAAGAGAGCACACCTGGGGCCTGAGGCAGGAGCTAAGGACACATCCCTCTGACCAGAAGCAGATAAGAGAGCACACCCAGGGTCCTAAGGCAGGAGCTGAGGAGTACACTGAGAATACCACTTCCACAGATGGCCTACCGCAACCACCACCACAGTCATAGCTGCCACAGAAGTGTCAGACATCACAGCAGTAGCCACAGCTACTGTGCAGGTGACCTACCAGACACTCAACTACATTGACATGAGGAGAGTCACTAGCAGTGACTTGAAAAACAAGAGGATGTCTCTCTCCTCAAAGCCCACTCCAGGGTAATAGGAGAAGCAACTGCTCTACCAGGTGACCAGACATCAACACAGAGATACTAGAAATGTGAAAACTCAGGACAGTAAGACATCACCAAAAGAATACAGTAATTCTCAAAAAGCAGGCTCTATAGATCAGGAAACCCTTGAAATGGCTGAAAAGGAATTCTGAGCAACAATCTTAAGGGAACTCACTGAGATAGGAGATGACTCAGTTTGACAACATAATTAAATGAGAAAAAAAATCCAGGATATGAAGGAGGAAGTTTATAAAGAGATTAATACCTTAAAAAAGAATAAACCAGAACTCATGGAACTGAAAGATTAACTCAATGAAATTAAAAAACAACCAATAGCTTAAGCAGCAGGCTAGAGCCAGCAGAAGAAAAAATTTCTGATCTTTAAGATAGTCTTTTAAAATAACTCAGACAGACAAAAAAAAGGAAAAAAGAATTATTAAAAAAAAGGG
>NW_007732811.1:29800-53462 GCF_000696425.1 Galeopterus variegatus
CCCAAACAGATTCAACCCCAAAAGATCCTCTCCAAGACACATTATAGTCAAACTGGCAAAGGTCAAGACAAAGAGAGACTCTTGAAAGAAGCAAAAGGAAAGCATCAAGTCACCTTGAGAGAGCTCCTATCAGACTATCAGCAGATTTATCAGCAGAAACTTTATAGTCCAGAAGAACATGAGATGATATATTCAAAATACTAAAAGAAAAAATAAATAAATAACTGCCAGCCAAGAATATTATACCCAGCAAAGCTATCCTTCAAAAATGAGGGGGAAATAGTGTATTTTCCAGACAAATAAAAACTGCAGGAGTTCACTGTCATATAATCAGCCCTGCAAAAAATCCTCAAGGAAGTCCTGCATCTGGAATCTGGACAATGATAACTGCTACCATGAACACACCAGAAAAATCAAAACCCACTAGTAGAACAGAAATTCAAATGAGAAAGAGAAAGAAACTAAATCCTACTACCACAAAATACCTTAATGACAATGTAATAATGCCCCTACTTTATTTCTGATTTTATTAATTTCAGTCTTCTCTCTCTTGTTCTTAGTCAGTCTAGATAAAGGTTTACAAATGTTGATCTTTTTAAAGAATCAACTTTTGGTTTTGTCAATTTTCTCTATTGTTTTTTAGTTCCCTATTTCATATATTTCTGTTATAATCTTTGTTTTTTCTACTTATATTTTCTTTTGGTTTAATGTGCTCTTCTTTTTCTATTTTCTTAAAGTAGAAATTTGTATTACTGATTTCAGACTTTTCTTATTTCTAATATAGGTGTTCACAAGTATAAATTTTCCTCTAAGTACTGCATGAGAACTGCTTCCTATACATTTTGATATATTGAACTTTGATTTTTATCTCAAAGTACTCTCTAATTTCCCTGTTATTTTTCCTTTTTACCCACTGTCTGTTTAGGAGAGCGTTGTTTAATTTCCACACTTGTGAATTTTCTACACTTCCTTCTATTATTATGGTCAGAGAACAAATTTTGTTTGATCTCAGTCTTTTTAAATGTGTTAAGACTTTTTTTGTGGCCCAAAATAAAATAAAATAAATAAAATCTCATTGCTACTTGAAATGTTTAGGAGTAAATAAAGACAGTTTCCTCATTTTATTTGTGAAGCATGGAAAGCATTCATTCATACAAAAATCTGAAAAAGATTCACAATAAAATTATAGATAAATATACAAAATATTAATGTAAAATATCAAATGTAATATTAAAAATTTTGCAAATAATTGAATAGATAATTTGCAAACGAAATCCAAATCACATCAAATATTAAATGTAACATGATAACTGGAGTTTATTCCAGGAATGCAAAAATGGTTCAAAATTGAGAAAAACATTAATATAATTAATCTATTAAACTAATTGATCTAGGGGAAAACAGCACATCCATTAAAGCCAAACTGTCATTTAATGAAATTTCATACTCATTCCTTACCTAAAATAATACTCACTAAAATAAGAACGGAAGGGTTTTTTAACATGATACAAATTTTATGCATTAACCCAAAGCCAGCATTTTACTTAATGGAGAAATGCCATAGGCATTTCAATTAAATGCACACACAAGACAAGAATGCCCACTGTTTCCACTACTGTTTAACATTGTCATGGAGGTAGTAGCCAATGCAATTAGACAAGAGAATGTAAACAGAGTATTAACAACTGAAAAGGAAGAGTTAAGTCTATCTGAATTTGCAGATGCTGTGATTGCATGTTTAGAAAACACAAAAGAATAAGTGAAAATCACTACAAAAAATAGAATATAGAAAAGTAGCAAAAGTCAGCATGCCCACTTTTAATGATCTATTCCAAAAATACACTTGCCAATCTATGGAATGATATAAGCATATACCTATTCATTGTGGCATTCCTCTTAGCAGCAAAACTCTGTGGGGGGTAAACTGAATGTCCAGCAACAGGCCATGGTTGAGTAGAGGATGAAACATGCCACAGGGAACCATGCATTAGTGCACAGCTGGCTCATCCAGCACAAGGGAACAAATGATTCCTATCCAGGAACAAGCGAAACACTAACACACATCTTGTTTCCCTTTCATGGTACTCATGAATGGACGTGAGGATATCAGCCAACACCCACAGGAGAACCACACTCCTTTGCCAACAACATGGATGACTTCTTTGCTGTCTTGGATAATAATCAAGCATTTAATTCATAGACTGATTTCGTCAGTTTATGATTAAATTGCAACCGTAGCCTGGCTACAGATTCAAGAGTTTGGCCAAAATCAATAGCAATATTCTATAAGAATTGCCCACGTGGAATTAATAATAAAGAGTATTGCATATTTTATTATTATTTGTAAATTGTGTGCTAACCATCTTATATATCAGTGAGATAAATGATAGATAGATAGAGATGTAATCACAATTTTCCAGAGAGCCAGTTTTGAACATTTACCAGCACACACCAATGTACACAGTGGTCAAAAAAAAAAAAAAAGTGAGAAAGGGGGAAAATCTTAAACCTTACTACAGAGTGATCTACAATATATATTTTTAAGTCAGTTAATCAAGGCTCAGAACAGCATTAACGGAATGCTAATTTTTGTGCAAATAGAGAGGATAATGCAAATATATATACACATTTGCTTATGTTTTCAAAAAGAAGCTATGCAGTGATAGACTGAAACCTCACTGTGAAGGAGTTTCCTAAGAGAAAAGGAAGGGGTCACGGTAGCAGAGAAAGGGGTGGAGGGGAAAGCTCTCTGAATGTACTTGTTACAGGAATATGTTTTCACTGTAGACCCATAAAAATGTTCTATATAATAGCAAACAAAATTAAATCAAAAGGGAAATAAGTCCCCAATAATTTGGAAGTAAGCTGAAAAAAATTATTCTACTGTGTAACAAGTAGGTGACATAACCATACAGATTAAATTGATTTCACATGAATTTAAAACACCATGTTTTGACCACACATTCCTATAGGAAACTCTTCAAAGTGTGCAAAGCTGAGCGGTTGTGAACTACATTTAGTGGCTGTGTGGTTAGTAGCACAATAATGTTGTGGTTTTGAACTACTATATAGTTGTAAATGTTGTAGGAAAAAGCAAATATATTCAGCATAAGTAGTAAAAAGACACAAGTACATACATTTAAATAGGAAATCTTAGCATGAACTGAGGGTTTTACCTTAAAAGAAAAAGAAGTAATGAAGGCCCATCAGCAACAGGCATCCCTGATACCCAGATATTAGTCTCTAAATACTATTTCTTCCCAAAAGAATAGGGCTCCATAGAGAAATGGCTAATTCTACATGAAAATGTACAGATGAAATGTCAGAAAGCAAGGTTTTTGGCAATGATAATTAATTTAGTTAACTTATTTGTTAATTAAAGTTTAATGGGATTTTGTTAAAAGACACAGAAGTCAACTTTAAAAGGTTTCCACCAGCCTGAGATGGTGTAATTGGGGCATTAAAAGGAAAGTGACTGCAATGGATTGACATACATCGAACATATAATTCATGAGTTTACAATGTTACTTAAGAATAATAAACACCATGGTCATCACTGGAGGTTTCTAGGGCACCAACACATTTCTCCTAAAAACTGATAGTTTTGCTGCCTTTCCTGAATAAACTGTATATCAGGGTGACCACATGGTTGAAGAAGAAAATGTGTTAGCATCCCTAAAGGTGGGATAAGGTGTTATGTGTCTCAGGATACAATGAACTCAAATTTCAACATGTTTCTAGATCTACTTACAGGAAACAGAACAACACGCAAAATGACACCACAAGAAAGCAATCGGCCAGGGCCAGCATGTGAGGCCTTGGAGAGGATGAATCACCCAGTGTCCCCGGCAAATCGACAGCATGTAAAAACAAAAAGGGAACAGTGAGTAAAATAGAAGAACGTAAGAGACAGGGAAGCTGTATCAGTCAGCTTTTGCTTTGTAGCAGACAAGCCAAAACTGCAATCATTTACAGTGATAAAAATGTACGTGTTATTCAAGGGTCTGAGGGCCGATGAGGGTGGGTCTGCTTCAGGCGGCAAGTCAGCTGGGGGCACAGGCGGGAACAGCATAGCCACCCAGGTGTGTTCTCCTGATGCCGATGGCAGAACCACAGGAAGCCAAGCCCAGCTGCACAAGCAATTTCAAGTCTCTATGCGTGTCGCATCCCATGGGACCAAGTGAGTCACGTGGCCAAGCTCAAAATGAAGAGGCAGAGAAGTGCACACTGCCCAGCTGGAGGCCAGGCAAAGGGGTGGCTGTATAATCATATAACAGAGAAATGGAGATACAAGACCGATCATCCAACCTCCCATGGTCTGCCCTTGTGTGCCTATTTTATGTCTCTCCTACGTAAACATCCGCTCATCCCCATCCCAAGACATCCCCAAATCACTTGCTATCACAACAGCCTCCTCACATTCCAGAACCCCATGATCATAATCAGGACAATGATGGAAGGTTGAAATTACCAGAAAGCTTTAGCACTTTTAAATTTATGTGCCCTTATTAACATAGCACCAAAATATATAAGGTGAACTTTGATGGAAGCAGGAAGAACAGACCAATCAGCCAGGGGAGCTAGATATTTAATTTAAATGAAGCTCTTACAGACACAGATAAATCAAGAAGGCAAAAAAAAAAGAGGGAAAGAGTATTTGAAGATGTGAATAACAGAAGTCGAATAGAGCACTATGTCCTTGCAGAACACACTTGAATGCAATCGATAATACACAGCTGTGAAACGAGAGAATCACAGCGACACACCTCCACATGGCGAGTCTCAAAAACCTGGTGTTGAGGGAAAAGAATCCCACCAGAAAATAAACAGTAGGATTCCCTTTGTAAAGTCCAAAGTAGGCGAAATGCACAAGTCCGTCATTTAGGGCTGTGTTCACAGGTGGCAACACCCTAAATATTAGCAAGGAAATGAGCACCTCGAATTCAGGCGGGTCCTCCCCTGAGGTGAGGAGGGACTGGAACCAAGAAGGGGCCGTCAGGGAGCCGCTGGTGCACTGGGACGTTCCGTCCTAAACTGAGCGGCAGGTGCACGCACTTCCTCTGTTCCAACTCTTTCCAGGGCGTGTATGTGCATTTGCCCCTTAGGTACGTGTGAGAAATTTCACACTTTTACAAGTTAGCGTCGGAATCGATAGCAAGTGAAAGTGGAAGAAGAAATCCATCGAGTGATAGAAAATTTGGACTTGAGAGGGTTTCTCAAAAAGAAAGAGGAGAAAGAAAAAGATCAAAACAATGACAGCTGCAAAGAAATCCAGACCGGTTCTACAGAAGCGCTGATCAGGGAGCTCACTAAAGGGAACTCACTGCGGCGCTGGTCAGAGAACTCCCCTGTTCCCTGCAGGATCGGTGGGAGGGTCCCGACTGGCGGCACTTGGAATCTGACGTGGTGGTGTGGATCCTCGTCCTGGGCTTCCCAGCTTGGGCTCTCCCACCGACCCCAGGCCAGGAGAGAATCTAATCCCCTGCTGTTTCTCTGCCTGGCATGGGCCCCCGTGTCAGGGGAGCAGCCACCGGCCGAGACAAGCAAGTCCCGGTGCTCCAACTGCAGCAGGAGGCTCAGCAACGCTTCTGTCCCTGTGCCCCTGCACCCCGTGAGCACACCGACAAAGAATTCCCAGAGGAGAGAGGGAGACTGGGACTTGTGGCCAGGGCACCTCGTGGACCCGTGACTCCGCTGCTCTCTGAACCGCTGCAATGCCTCCTCACACATCTGGGGAGCCCTGAGCCGTCTCCATGGCTTCTGAAGCCACATTCAGTTGTGGCCGAGGCAGGGTCCTTATAGTAAGCAACCCCCTACAGCCAAAGGAACAAAAATTAAAGTCACCTCCTCCTTCCTATCCAATTCCATCCTGGCCCTAAATTCTAGGGTGATCTGCTTTAGCCAAAGCCCCTTCCCTTCCTCTGCTCCCAGGAGCAGCGGCTGACGCTGGACTCACCTGTGGTTGACACCCCAGCTGAAGTGCATTCCAGGGAAAGGATGTGTGCGTGGTCGAGTCTGGATCTTCCTCTGTGTTGCTCTCGCAACTCTTCGTGAATCGTTCCAGTGGCCGGGGCCTCCCTCCCCCCACGGTACCACAGCAGCTCCTAGTACCACAGAACATCCTTCCCTACACTGAGCAGCAGAACATCTCTGGAATACAGTAGGTGCTCAGTAAAGGCCTGCTGACTGAATGAGTTTGTGACATGAGTCTAGAACTGCTTCCTAGTTTTACCAAGAGGCCTCGAGTGGTCCTTGCCAGCAGCGGGTGCATCCGCAGACGTCTGCGTTCCTCACCCACGCCCACGTGTGCAGGCAGCAGGGGTAAACCTCACCCCGGTCCTCCCCAGCCGCTCACTCAACCCACACATCTAAACACGCCTCTGACCGTGTGCCTAAAAGAAACCACATGAAGGTCTACCCAGGCCCCATTGTCCAGCATGAAGGTTCGCATCATGACAAAGACCTCAAAGAAATAAATCCATGCTAAACAGGCTGCAAGGCCAGAGGCTGGCTGGTGAGTGGGCAGGCTGGTCCCTCTGCTCCCTTGGAGACGTCTGCGCCCCTCGTGTTGACAGCCCATGGAGCAGCTCAGCAGCCAATTTGGCGCGTCTGAGCATTTTACTTCTCTGCTTCTGATTCAGCGCAGCGCTCTTTTCTCCCGGCTTGAGGCAGCGCTGAGGGCTCTGATGGATGCTAATGGGCATCTCGAGGAGGAGATAATCTTTTAATGTTTTCCAAGAAGCCTCAGTGGAAACCGTTCTTTATTAATACACCTGAGGAGTCAAATCCCTGCTTATCCTCCATTAAGAAGGATGTTTGATTAGACGTTCTGTGACGGGCACCACGGGGAGGCCCTGCAGGCCCTCAATCCAGCTTTTTGTAGGAAAGGAGAGGACAGGTCTGACTCAGGGGGTTTGGGGTCTGCAGCCCAGGATAACTCCGAGGGTCCCTGCTGGCCATGCGTGGCCCGGCTGGAGTTGAGGGAGAGAATTCTGGGCCCCAGGCAGAAGAGTTCCTCTGCAGAAAAGCAAGAAACCAGAACGCCTGAGAGCCTGGGCTGACTGACAGGACAGCTGACCGGGCCATGGTGTCCCCCAGGGCAGTGCCCCACTAGCTGGGGGTGGAGGGGCTGCACAGGAAGGCTGAGGCCCTCCTCCCACTAGGGGGAAGAAACTGAGTTTTGGCCAGTTCAGTGAGTGAGCGTCCAAGCTGGAGCAGGGCCCTCACCCCAGCATCCTGCTGGGCAGCACCGCCCACCCAGGCCAGGCAGGACACAGGACTAACCAGGCCTGAGATATGCACACAGAACCACAGGAAGCAGGAGAGAGGGGTCAGAAGCCAGACCCGTCCTCACCTACAGTGTCTCCCGCCAGCAGCGAGGCTGGTCCTGAGCTCATCAGCCACAGGTGCCACAGTGCACCGGGCCCTGGTTGTTTGGGGGTCACTTTGCAGTCTGGTCAAGGCTGCTCGGATGATTCAAGGCTGACGTGCTATAGAACATGGCATTCCTGAAGATGCCCTAGGAAGTTTTCGAGGGTCCATTGGTACCAAAACAATGTGGTCTGACCGGAAGCCAGACTTTATCATGAGGGAGGAAACACCCACCGTCTCCCAGAGTCGTAGGTCCTGAAGGACACCACTCGACCTCCCTGGAACAAGTGGGGTGCTTGCCCAAGTGGCCAGACAGGTGCATGTCATGGATCAGGGGCTGGTCAACCCGTGGAAGGGACAGGGTTCAAGGGAGCACCCTTGTCCCACTGAGCAGCTTTGGAGAAGTTCCCCTCATTTCCTCCAGAAAGTTCCAAAGGGCACAGCAGGGCCTCTGCCTCCACATCATGCCAAGGCCACCTCCTGGGCTGCTGAGATGCCGTGCTGTCAGTGACGTGAAGGGCGGTGTCACCCTTGCTGAACTGCAAGCAGCTCCGGCCAGAGCCCGCTCAGCGTGCAGGGGAGGCGGGGAGGGCCCTCCATGCCGCGAGCCTCAGCAGCCCCCATGTGCGGCTCCCAGGACCTTGAGAGGAAGGAGTGAGACCACCTGTGGGGCAGTGCTACCTGGGGAACAGGTGAGATGAGGCAGGGCAGATGGATGTGGACGGACAAGGTCAGAACAGGGTGACCTCACCCAGGGCAGTGGTGTGGGGTGGGCCAGAGAGGGGAAGACCTGTCCCCATATCACACCTGCCCCTTGGAGGGGCATCTTGCCCTCTGTTGCCTCTTATCCTTCTGGAGAAGGTGCTGGCAGGACAGAAAAGGGGTGTAGGGTGGAAAGAAACACGCATGTGCACAGAACACCCCACAGGAAGTGCTGGGAGGCTTTCAAAAGCTCCACGTGTGGGTCCAGCTGGCCCTCCCTGTGCCTTGGGTTAGTGGGGCAGGGCACTCCCCTCCCTCATGGTCAGGCTTGGCCGAGGGCGTCCCAGGGCTTGGGGCCTGGCTCTNGAAGACCTGTCCCCATATCACACCTGCCCCTTGGAGGGGCATCTTGCCCTCTGTTGCCTCTTATCCTTCTGGAGAAGGTGCTGGCAGGACAGAAAAGGGGTGTAGGGTGGAAAGAAACACGCATGTGCACAGAACACCCCACAGGAAGTGCTGGGAGGCTTTCAAAAGCTCCACGTGTGGGTCCAGCTGGCCCTCCCTGT
The DNA here is from genome assembly GCF_000696425.1 of Galeopterus variegatus. NCBI lineage: Eukaryota > Metazoa > Chordata > Mammalia > Dermoptera > Cynocephalidae > Galeopterus > Galeopterus variegatus. The sequence goes on from NW_007732811.1 coordinate 38,440, forward strand.
GCCTTGGGTTAGTGGGGCAGGGCACTCCCCTCCCTCATGGTCAGGCTTGGCCGAGGGCGTCCCAGGGCTTGGGGCCTGGCTCTACAGACCCAGCATCTACCTGGGTACTTGCTAACCAAGGGTGTGAGGGAAGGCCTGATTCCCCAGCCTCAGGGCACAAAAGTACCACACCTCCCCCTCTCCGCTCCCCTCAGCTGTCCCCCTCCAAGACCCTCCGTCCCAAGTGTGCCTGTCCCAAGACAGCAGGGCCCTCCTGGGGACTCTGCACCCAAGACCTTCTAAAGGAGGCCGCTGCTCTCTCCTCAGGCAATGCCTGGCAATTTCAAACTGCTTGTCTGGAGTTCCTCCTCCACAGCAAGGCAGAAACACCCATGGGCACAGCCCTGTGGGGTATCCCACGAGCACCGTCACTGCTTAGGGGCTCGGTCCACAGCTTCAGATGCCCATGGGGAGTAGGGGGCACTTGGCCGCCAGGGTCTTGCCAATGTGCAGCCAGGAAAAAGGGAGCTGCATGCACACACATGCATGCACAGGCACACACAAACACGTGCAAACACACGCACACACATGCACACAAATGTACACAGGCACTCATCTGTCCATGGTAAAGGAGGTTATCTCTGCCACATTATCACTGTGCCACATACAGCAGGTGGCCTGTGACACTGGACATCAGCATTGGGTCCAAGTCTAAGCGTCCTGCTCCGACCCAGGCAGCCTAGACCCCTGGAAGCTGGTGGGTCCTCGATGTCACTACCTTCTTTTTGTGATTTCACTGCTTCCTTCAATCAGGTTTGTCCTCAAAGTTCTGGTCCTTTCACTTCCTCTCAAGATGAGTTTCTCTGGAGCCAACGCAGGTGACACATTAAGGCCAGCAAAGCCCAGGGCAGCCACTGCAGGCCCCAGGAGGGAGCTCGCCTCCTCACACACTGGGACTCGGGCTGCCTCCTGCCCCTCCAGGCAAGCAGCTGGAAGGCCACGGTGAGCCGAGCGTGGTGGACGTGGCTGCAGTGAGCCCAGTGGATGCCTGGGAGTCTGGAGCCTTGTTCATGCTGGCAGGCACCGTCCTGAAGTCCCACAGAAGACCTAGGCATGGGGCAGGGTGGGCAGCCAGGACGGGAAAGTCAGGCCTGAGTTCACGCCTGCTGGCCCCATGCCCAGCTGTGTGGCTGAGACCCACTGCCCACTCTGTCCTCCTCCCCAGAAGCACAAGCTCTTGTGACAACAAGTTTAACCAGGGGGTAAGTGGAGGCCCAGACAAGGAGACTGAGGTCAAGGCCTCAGGTTTCCTGCCCAGTCCTGCCTCCCCCACCCCAGACAGCTTCTGCCAGCACGTGCTGACATGGCGGTGGCCCCTCGACGCTCTGCGGGCTTCAGCACAGACATTATTATGGGGTGTGTGGTGTGTGGGGGGGTGTCTGTGTGACGTGGGGCATGTAATCAGGGGATGTGGTACAGCATGGCGTTGTGTGTGTGTGCACATATGCATTGCATGTGTTTGTGGGTGGGGAGCATAGGGCTTTGTGTACATGTGCGTGGTGTGGGGATATATAGGAGGGGTGTGTGCATGCATCCGTGGTCACCTCTCCCGGGAGACTCTGTCCTGCAGGTCCCAGCCACAGCCTCAGCCCCTAGGCTGCTGGCTGTGACTCTGCTTTGGAGGGAAGGTCAAGGCTTGTGTCCTGTGGAGCTCCAGGCAGAGGGAGGCCAGCAGACCCATGCTCAGTCCTCCCCTTCTCAGTCCTTACTTTCTTCACATCTTGCTCTACTGGAGTGGATGTTCTGTCCCGTACTATCTATTTGGGGAGTGACCAAGATACTTAAGAAGAGGGGCTGCTAACATGGAATGGTCCAGGCCCACCCCTCCGAGAGGGGCAGTGCCAGGTGGAGCCCCATTCACCTGCCTGCCTGGGTTCAGGGCAACCCCGGCCCAGAAGGCATTGCTCTCATCCCGCCTGCCCCATGCTGCAAAGGCAGTGGCCTCTGCAAGTACCTGTCCTTGCCAGCACCGACCACAGCGAAGAACCCCTGCTGGCTCTAGGAAAGACTGTCATCACCCCGTGGTACACCTTGTTTTATCTCTGCCTGGGTCTCGGGATCCCCAGGGGTCTGCATGGTGGAGACACAGGTGTGTTAGTCCACTTTCTGTTGCTGAAAATGCAATACCTGTAACTGAGTAATTTATAAGGAAATGAAATTTATCTCTTACAGTTTTGGAGGCTGGGAAGTGCACGGTCCAGGGGCACAACTGACGAGGGCCTTCCTCTGGGTGGGAGCTCTCTACAGGGCCCCGCGGTGACGCAGGTTACCACATGGCAGGGACGGCAAGGGCACTTCAAGTGCTCACCTGCTCTCCTCATAAGGCCACCAGTCTCCGCCCAGCAACCCATTAAACCGTCAACTCATTCCTCCATGAACGGATCGATCCACTCACAAAGCCACAGTCCTCACGGGCCAATCACTTCTTAAAGGTGCGACCTTTCAAATACCACAGTAAGGATTAAGTTCCGGCATGAGTCTGGGGGGACATTCTAACCAGCCACAGGTGAGGAGAGGTGAGGACGCCTCCCTGCACAGCACAAAGCTTCTGAGGACATCCAGGCCATCACGAGCATGTCCGCCTCAGGTGGCCTCTCCAGGAGACAGGCCTGGTGTCTGAGAAGTTTATGGGGTGTGTCCTGGGGGTCTACAGTTGGGGAGCAGAGGAGAGGGCCTGGGTGGAGGGCAGAGGCGAGTGGCAAAGCCGGAAGAACAGGGCCAAGGCAGGTGCCCGGGACGCTCGGAGCTGCCTCCCACCAGCTGAGTCTTGGGGCAAGAGGGTCTGGCCTTTACCCAGATCACCCAGCCACTGGACACGGGTGCCCTGGGAGAGGCAGAGCCTGGGGAGGCAGCTTCCCTCTTCCCTGGAGGGCGATCCCTGCAGAGCAGCTCAGCTGAGAACCGCCACCGCCATGTACTCCCAGCCGCTGTGGGATAGAGGGCGCTGGTCCCCAGGCTAACTGGGCCACCCTCAGCACCGGCACATTCCACCCCAAGCATCTCAGGCACTCGCTTCAGTTAATGGGTCTTGGTGGCTCCTCTGGGCTTCTCACTGGCCCCTCTCCGGGGGACACTTACAGGCGGAGGTGAGAAGGACGCTCCAGCCCCCTCCACAGCGGCGGTCACGAGGACAGCACTGATGTTCCTCATCTCCCTCCTCCACCGTCCCGTCCTGGTGCCCCTGGATCTGGCCAGGGCCTCTGCTTGTCCAGGTGGACTCCCTCCTGGGTGACCCAGGCAGTCCCTCTGAGGGTTCTGAGCCCCCGGTCGTTACACTTGTCCAGGCCAGGACTGCTGCACCTGCCAATGTAGCATCAAAATTGGAGGGGGGGTAGTGAGAGACACTGGGGTGGACCACCTGGGCACCTGCTAGACATGGGGAGATGGGATGCTGTGTCCCCAGCATTCACGTGCTGAGATCCTCACCCCCAAGGTGATGGCGTTGGGGGGCTTTGGGCGATGATTAGGTCGCAAGGGTGGAGCCCTCCTGAATGGGATCAGTGTCCTTGTAAAAGGGACCCAGGAGAGGCCCCTCACCCCTTCCACTTTGTGAGGGCACGGTGAGAAGGGAGGTGCTGTCTGTGGACCAGGGGTCCGTCTCCAGACAGAGTCTGCCACGCCCTCATCTTGGGCTTTCACCTCCAGAACTGTGAGCAACAAATTTTGTTGTATATATGCCTGTAGCTCAGGGCGTTTTGTTACAGCAGCCTGAGTGGACTGAGAGCGCCCAACACGCTTTCCCCTGAGACCAGTGTCTAACCCACCTCCCCAGGGACCAGGGCCAGTCGCCCCTGCAGAATACACTCCTGTCCTGCACGCCGGTCACTAGAACTGGGAGCCCGGAGTGACTGGTAAATGTTTGCGGGGATGTGTGTTGTGTGTTTGCACTGGGAAACGGGGCCTCCAAACCTGCAGAGCCCACATCTGTGGGACAGGAAGCACCAGTACCCCAAGTGGATCACTGGGCACGATTGCAGATGGGGACACTCTCATGTCCACTCCTGGGTTCCCAGACACTTGTATTCTGCCCATCAGAGACGCAGCAGTGACTAGTCGTCTAGGGTGCACAGGCAGTCCCCACTCCACAGTTTAATTAAGTCATGCAGGTTCCCCAGTGAGGCAGGTCGGACACCGGGTCCCAGGGCTTGTCACCTGAGAAACCACACAACGTGCAGACTCTGCTGCCAGTTCCCCTCCACACATCACAGCGCAGACAACACGGGGTGCTGTCAGCCCCCGTGAGCACGTCTCTCAACGTCAGCAAGACTGTCCCCGGAGCATCTGTCAGTCCAGGCAGAAACAGCACCACGTGGGTTGTGTGGCCTCCTCATCCGTGGTAAGTGCATGTGACACTTTACATAAACGCACAATCGGAAGTGGAGTCAGCCAACAAAGTCGGGAGTGCACCAAGGAGATGAAAGTTCTGGAAGTGCAGTTGGGACCGAGTGTAGTGGAGACACAGAGGAAGAAGTGGCCGTGGAGACGTGGACGTGGCCACTGACTGAGAGACGTGAGACCCGCACGCAGAGGGGGAGAGAAGGAGACTTGTCCACACAAAAGCAGGGCATGGTTGCGTTGAAAGGATGGAGATGTCCCAGAGATGCGACACCGGCAAAAATCTCCACATCGAAGGAACTCAGAGATATTTCACGACACCGGAAGAGTCAAGAGCATCCGACTTAGAAAGGAGCGTGAGGATTCCCCAGGCGTGGAAAAGAGCTCCCTGTGTGCCGCCGTGACAGGACGAGACGACAAGGCTGCTGCAACTATCCTCGATATGTTTGTCACAAAGAAACAAGGCACTTAATTCTTGATGTTTCTAGTGTTTTAAATTGCAGTGTACTAAGTAAATGCTACATGTACTATTCTTTTCCATTTCACTATATGTTAATAATCAACACTAAGGGCTTTTTAAAAAGTGTTTCACATAACATTTTAAGTTCAAAGATAAATGGTAATTTTCCCATCGACGATGGTTTCACCCATCGTCATTTTATGGCACGTGCTACCGCCCCAAGTGATGGCCGTGCGTGTACGTATGAGATGGCACGTCGTCCTCTCAGGGTACCATTTCCAAGCTCACGTCTCAGAGGTGCACTCGGAATGCTGGCCCATTGCTCCATGAGGCCAGCAGCTTCTGAGCTAAGTGGAATGCGATGGACCATCGGATCCAGAGACCAGACTTTTGCTGTTCAGATCTTTCCGTTCAGCCTTCCCTGCAGTGAAAGCACCCACCACACCAGTCGCAGGACAAAGTGCCAACCGTCCTGTTCACTTACACATCCAGGGGCCAGGGCGTGATTTCTGGGAGGGACTGTGGACCCAAAAGGCCCCCTGAGGCCACACGCAGCCCAAGACTACACTCGTTACTTGGTCCCAAGTCTCTTTACTTTCACAGGGTCCATGAAGATGCTTCAGGATCCCTGGAAATCAGTGTTGACTTCTTCTAGTGTCCAAGGGCCGTCCTGGCTGTGAGCACCGTCTCTCAGACTCTGCTCTCTGGTCCAGTTAGACCCTGCCTGAGGGGACTGTGCCTCTGTGTGGACAAACTCCCCATATCCAACTCAACGCCCTTCAGCGTGACCTTGCTCTCCTCCCCAACAAGCTCAGCACTTGCGCAACAGGGGCTATGTTGTTATAGCTGCTGCTGTGGTGTCCAAGAGGGGAGGGCTCGATTCATGGAGGGGACCTTGCTGCCTTCAAGGCAGATGCCTCTGCATCCCCTTCAATCGGGGGGTACATCAGCCTTCCAGTCTCATACAATTGGGGGGAAGACAGTTCAGTAAACCCTAATTCCCTAGATGTGCCTGAGGTCCAGTGGGGATAGCTGATCTGTTGGAAGTCTGAGGAGTTAAGGCCTCTGCCCCACGGTCTCTTTTTCAAAGATACCACGGGATACCATGCAACTTCCCTCCTTTACATCAGAACCTTCCCAGAACAGGGCCCTGACTTAGCCGTCACAGTTTCCCTGAGTCTGTGTGTGTCAGGGTCCGTCCCTGTGGCACAGAGGCTGCCTATCTCCACCCAGAGGTGCCCACAGGAGTGACGCCCCCCACTGGCTGGGAAGCCCCCCGCCCCGAGTCACTTCCCCCATGCCCTGCCCCACAGCTGCACACGCCTGGACTCTGATGAGGGTTCCAGGCAAACCCTCCCACGATCTCTTCCCACGGTTTCCTGACCTCCTAAGGCAGAATGAGGTGGTTGTTTTCTTCTGCTCATCAGCCCGAACCCAGATCCCCTAATTCACTCAGTCCTGTCCCCTGAATCCCAAGTGAACCTCCCCGCAGATGGACACAGCCATTGTCGGTGGCTGGCAGCTGTGGAGAAGAGATTACCAAGGTCCTTAGGAATGAACAGAGTCCAGTGCTCTCCCTAATGGTATTAGAGAGTCTGGGAAGGAAGTTTCCCACACCCAGGGGCAGCGCTCTGCCTGCTCAGAGGGGCCCCACGCTGCCCCGAAGGGCCCATGCCAAGAGCATGCCCAGCCCCCACCCCCCAATGATAAATTTCCACGTGCACATCAGTGCCCTCCTCAAACACGGGGCACAACAGACTCTCCAATCTCCCGGTGCCCCTGGAGGGTCTCTCTCGTCTCCCCCAGCTCAGCCTTCAGCTCTGCTGTCTCTGCCTCGGGTGGCTCTTGGGTTCCCTTTGCCTCTGCCCATCTTTCCCCCAGCCCTGGGCACTCTCCCCCATCAACAGGCCTGAGCCCCTCCCTTCCTGCACACCCCTGGCCAAGCCCCACCTGCTCTCGCTGGGTGCTGCCCTGGCCCCACACACCTTTCCACTGCCTCTCTCTGGCCCTGCAGTCCATTTTTGACAACAGTCCAAAACTATAATGTAAATCCAGTAAGTTCAACCCACAGCTAGACCCTTCCAAACTCCACCCTGTGGCACTCGGCCGCATCGGGAGCTCACCTGCCTGTCTGGGAACACATCATGACCCTCCTACCCCTGGCATGCTGTGCCATGTGGGCCTTTGCCTGGTTCCCTGGAAGTATCACACTGGTGCCCACCAATCCAAGGGGAGATACCAGGCCTTTGCATACCTGGCTACTGCCCAGCACTCAGATTTAGGCACTGACATTGCCCCTGGGCAAGGCCCCAGCTGTCTTTCTCACTTGGCCCCAGAATCCCAGCGGTTCTTAGCTTTCCTGCCCACTGTCCAGCTAATCCTGGACACTGTGAGCCCCGCCTCAGTCTTAGTGGGACCCGCTGTCCCTGGCTCAGCAGGTCCCCAGCACCGTGGACAGCACCTTCTGCACAGGAAGCCCATGAGGGAGCCAGCGCTGGAGGGAGGGGCCTCCGTGGAGAGGTGGGCATGGTGGGGGGGCATGGCAGAGAAGCGCAGGTGTGGGGAACCCATTGGGTCAGGGGTGTCATTCCTCAAGTGGGTGGCACCCACAGGACACTCTGCTGGGGTGAAGAAAGGAAATTATAGTTCTGCTGTTTATCTCATGTGTGTTTCATGTTGCCTTCACAGAATAAGATGCCAAGCCTTCCCTGGGCACTTGAACCTCACACGCGTGTGTGTGCAGCCAGGCCCAGCACACACCAAGACCAGACAGGAGCCTCGAGTCTCTTTCTAGTCGATCCCAACCTCAGATAACTGCTACATTGACTTCTGTCACCAAAGTTCAGATTTGTGTGTTCTTGAATTTAACATAAATGAGCGATTCTGCTCGCGGGTGTGAGGTGAGTGCACCTCAGAGCCCGCTAAAAATACATGCAGCCACGTGCTCCTGGTGACTGTNAGCGTGAGGATTCCCCAGGCGTGGAAAAGAGCTCCCTGTGTGCCGCCGTGACAGGACGAGAAGACAAGGCTGCTGCAACTCTCCTCGATATGTTTGTCACAAAGAAACAAGGCACTTAGTTCTTGATGTTTCTAGTGTTTTAAATTGCATGTACTAAGTAAATGCTACATGTACTATTCTTTTCCATTTCACTATATGTTAATAATCAACACTAAGGGCTCTCTGGCCCTGCAGTCCATTTTTGACAACAGTCCAAAACTATAATGTAAATCCAGTAAGTTCAACCCACAGGTAGACCCTTCCAAACTCCACCCTGTGGCACTCGGCCGCATCGGGAGCTCACCTGCCTGTCTGGGAACACATCATGACCCTCCTACCCTTGGCATGCTGTGCCATGTGGGCCTTTGCCTGGTTCCCTGGAAGTATCACACTGGTGCCCACCAATCCAAGGGGAGATACCAGGCCTTTGCATACCTGGCTACTGCCCAGCACTCAGATTTAGGCACTGACATTGCCCCTGGGCAAGGCCCCAGCTGTCTTTCTCACTTGGCCCCAGAAGCCCAGCGGTTCTTAGCTTTCCTGCCCACTGTCCAGCTAATCCTGGACACTGTGAGCCCCACCTCAGTCTTAGTGGGACCCGCTGTCCCTGGCTCAGCAGGTCCCCAGCACCGTGGACAGGACCTTCTGCACAGGAAGCCCATGAGGGAGCCAGCGCTGGAGTGAGGGGCCTCCGTGGAGAGGTGGGTGTGGGGGGGGGGCATGGCAGAGAAGTGCAGGTGTGGGGAACCCATTGGGTCAGGGGTGTCATTCCTCAAGTGCGTGGCACCCACAGGACACTCTGCTGGGGTGAAGAAAGGAAATTATAGTTCTGCTGTTTATCTCATGTGTGTTTCATGTTGCTTTCACAGAGTAAGATGCCAAGCCTTTCCTGGGCACTTGAACCTCACACGCGTGTGTGTGCAGCCAGGCCCAGCACACACCAAGACCAGACAGGAGCCTCGAGTCTCTTTCCAGTTGATCCCAACCTCAGATAACTGCTACATTTACTTCTGTCACCAAAGTTCAGATTTGTGTGTTCTTGAATTTAACATAAATGAGCGATTCTGCTCGCGGGTGGGAGGTGAGTGCACCTCAGAGCCCGCTAAAAATACATGCAGCCACGTGCTCCTGGTGACTGTGCTCCTGTGGCCAAGCCCAGCAATGACCACGCTGGTTGTGGGCAGGAGAGTGGGGGGAATGGTGTGGCTGCACCTCAGGAAGGTTCCCAGGTGGGAATCCTGGACACTGAATCCAAGCCCCAAGGTCCAGGTGTGGCTCCTTTTGTGAGAAGACTGGAAACCACACAAATTAGCCAGAATCACCCAGCCAACGTGTGCAGAGGGATGAGAATCACACCGAAGCCCAGGGCCAGATCACAGAAGCGGCACCTGAGCAGGCAGGTCCCCTGGGACTCGATGGCCACAGGGTCTACCTGGCGTCCAGCACAGCTCCACTGCCTCGGGCTCCTCCCTGGTGCTCAGCTACAAAGCTCAGAGTGAGGAATCTCAGCAGGCAGGATCTTCCTCACAGGACAGCTGGCTGGACAGCTCTGGGTGGAACATGGCTGGGCACGTGGGCATAGGGCTGCGGGGAAAGGCACCAGGGGCCTGGAGCGGGTGGACAGTGACTGATCTCCAGGGGCTGCCTGGGCTTTCTTGGGGACTTCAAACTCCCCACTTGGCTCGAGTGCTGTCTCAGGGCTGGTGTGGACCGGGCACGAAGGCTGCTTGATTTCCTCCCTCCACCTGTAGTGGAGCCTGGCAGGCATAAAGCCTCCCCTGGCATGGACATGGGAAAGCTCCAGCTCCCAGTGGGACTGTGAGGGCCACCACGGCTGATCCTTTGGCAAGAGCCACACAGTGAGAAGAATCCTTTGTCCACAGTCATTTCTGGGCAATTATGTGGCTTAACCCAGATATTGTGCCCAGCAGCAGTGGTCCCCAGGGCCACGGAATGAGGACAAGGCCTGCACACTGCCAACTCACCAGGTGTTCAGAGGAACCAGTGTGGCCGCTGCTGGGTGGCGAGGACGCAGAGAGGCGAGTGTCATGGGAGCAGCGAAGCCACGTGGGGCCTGCCAGGACCCCACCATGGCCACAGTGCCCTGCTGGCCGAGGGTTTTCCCTCCTGATTAGACCTGGCGCTTCCTGCCTGCGGGCTGGACAGATGTGCAGACAGGGGTGGGCTGAGCCAGCAGCAGGCACAGGGCTGCGTGCCTGTGTCCCTTGCAGGAAGCTGGCACCCCGAGCTTCTGGCCTCAGTTAATCACTCATTAGCCCACCTCCTTAGCATGTCACCATGTCTCCTGAAGAGAGAAGTAAACGTGTCCAGGCAACAGGAACAGACCAGGTGCTCTGCAGTCAGTACTTGAGCTGCTCACTCCATTAATATGCGACGTAATCGGCCTCCCCTCTGGGCATAGAGGCAGCGGATCCCCTCACAGCCCATGTCCTGGTTCTGGTTCTTGGGACCACCTGGAGACGGGGGAGGAGCTTGCTCCCCTCCCTGTCCTGGGAAAGGTGAGCCTGGTGGCTCCTCCGGCACTCACTGCCAGAGACCTCGTTTCCTTCCTAACCCACCCTGTCCTCTCCCCCAGGGCCGAGCAGACCTCCGCGCAGATGCACCCACAGACCCTCCTGCAGGAGTGCATTCCCCCCTACGTATTTTGAGCTCTGCCCCTCAGAATAAAACCTGATGCCAGGTGGCTGGGGCCTTCTCTTTGTCCCTAGGGGCCCACACAGAAGCAAAGCATGTCCCCCTCGGGCCCCCATAGGACTGGATACCTCCTGGGGAGAGTTCTGCTCTGACTTCAAATGTTATGGGTTGAATGTGTGTCGCATGCTGAAGCCCTAACCCCACAACCTGAGAATGTGACCTTATTTGGAAGTAGGGTTGTTTCAGATGTAGTTAGTTAAGATCCTGGGGTGGGGTGGGTCCTAATCCGATATGACCGATGTCCTTTTAAAGAGGGGAAATGTGAACACAGACACACAGACACGGAGCCCCATGTGAAGACAATGGCAGACATTGGGGTGAAGCTTCTACAATCCTAGGAAGACCAGAGACCTCCAGCAACTCCCAGAAGCTGAGGAGAGGCTGGGGCAGCCTCAGCGGGAAGCACCCTGACCACACCTTTGACTCCAGAACTGTGAGACGATAAATCTCTGTTGTTGTCACCCAGTCTGCAGTTTTTATTTTATGGTAGCCATGGGAAATGATAGACCAAACTTCCCTCCGGATGGCAGAGGGGTGCCCAAGTGTGCCAGCTCATCCTGGGAGTACAGCATCGTTGTGAGAAATGTGATCCTCAGATGGCCAGCCTTCCGGAAGTGCGGAGCATCCCGTTCCCTCCCTCGGGTGCTCTCTGCACTCCTACGTCAAGGATGCCAGTCCCAGGTCCAGGGGTGTGTGGGACACAGAGCCCCCAGTGCCCACGGGGCAGCTCCCGGCTGTCCACTTAGCCCTGTTCCAGCAGCCCCAGCAGTGCCAGGGACCAGACAACAGAGACAGCATCTGTTAAAATAGATGGTTGAGTAGATAAAACAGATAAACAGATAGATAAGATAGACAGGTGGGTATGAGACATAAAATAGATACACCGACAATGGCTAAAATAGAACTAAATGGATAAAACAGATAAAATAAATAATACACAGTGATATAATGTACAGTTCTTAGGGTACACAAACTCCCCCAGCCAGCTGGGCCGACCACTGGAATCTGCTTAGAAGCTTTTATCCCATAGATGCCCACGCCACCCCATAGATGCCCATGTAACCCACCATCCCAACTCTGAGGTTCTGCCCTACTGCGTGTGGGATGCAGAGCAGACACCTGTATTTTCTATCACAACCCAGGTGATTTTAATGTCCCTGGGTTGGGAGGTACAGTTTGAAGATCCAGGTGGATCCTAAGGCTGTGTATTAGTCCATTTTTGTGCTGCTGTAACAAAATACCCAAGACTGGGTAACTTACAAAGAACAGAGGTTTATTTGGCTTACGATTCTCGGACAGCTGCACCTGGCATGGGCCTCAGGCTGCTTCTGCTCATGGTGGAAAGTGGCAGCAGCTGGTGAGTACAAGCAGATCATACGGTGAGAGTAAGCAAGAGACAGACAGGAGGTGCCAGGGTCTTTTACACAACCAGCTCTCACGGGAACTAATAGAGCGAGAACTTACTACCCCCTCCCCCAGGGAGAGCATTAATCCATTCATGAGGGATCCACCTCAATGACTCAATCAGTTTTCAACACTGCCACATTGGGGATCAAATTTTCACATGAATTCTGGGAGGATCAAACATCCAAATTCCATCAGGTTGCAACCAGGAGAAGCGTGGACACGAGGCATGGGAGAGGCTCCACCCTGCCTCCTCAACCCCATCCCATGGATTCTCTCAGGCACTTAGGCCTCATCCTGAGAAACGCATTTCCCAATCCAAATGTTTTTCCACAGAATAAGTCTCTGGGTGAGTCTCTGCAATAGGTGAACAGTGGAAAAGAACTTCATGTTATCTTTGCTGAAAAGACAGTGGCCTCAGAGCAGCCTCAGTGCAGCGGGAGAGTGCAGAGGGCCTCAGCACGGGACGTGGACATCAAGGCTCTTCCCACTGCACAGAATCAGCATGACCAGCCCCCACTGCAAGGTCGTGCACTGTCTCCAGCATTGCCCAGTCTGGGCAGGAAGAGAAAGGAGATAGACATTTACCCTACATTGGCCGGGGACACTGGAGGAAGGCGTTCAGTTCTGGATTCCACAGAATTAGGGGTACTGGCACATTTCTGGTACAGACTCTTCCATCCCCTTTGTTGTACTAAGGACAGCTCAGACAACTCTCCTGATATCCAGAAAATGTCTTTAGTTACCTGCTGGGCATCTCCATCAGGTGTCTCCCGGTCCCTCTCACCCTCACCCTCAGTAGGTGGGAGATGGAGATCACCGTCTGTTCACAGAGTACAGTTTCCATCCTGTGATCTTGTCTCAGCTCTTGCTATGGCCCTGCCCTCAGTTGTCTACACAATCCATCCATCCACTGGCCAGCCTCTCAGCAAACGCTGGCCAAGTTCCTGCTACTTGCCAGGCACTGTTCTAAAAGCTGGGGATACAGCAAATGAGAGGCTCAGAATCAGGACCCTGAACCCACACATCCAGCTATGTTGAATTAGCCGATATCAGACTAACCCTCCTGCAAAGAGCAACCAAAATGGCAAAAACAGCTGTTGGATGGCAGCCATGATTTGAGGCACTAAGAGCTCCCTACACACCTTGGTGGGGGGCCCTACACTTGCCACTGCTTTTTTCCCCTGGGGCAGCTGCTGTCCCACCACATGGGGCAGAAAGGCAGATCAGGAAGGCCTTGCCTGAGTCTCCCTGGGCTGGGACGAGCAAGCTGGGATTTAGGGCTGTCCAGATGCCAGCCTTGAAGAGAGAACTGGAGGAGATGGCCTGAAGTTCTACACACAGCGTCCCTCGAGCCATACTGATCCCCAGGCTGTGTGTGCCTGGGAGCGAGGCTAACCAGCTCAGGCAGCAGCTAAGGAAGATGAAAATCTATGTGGCAATTTCAGCAGCTATGCAATGCCAGGAAGGTGCTGAGATGAGATCTTGGAAGGGGACGGGTGGAGATCTTAGGAGCATGACACACAGCTCCTGTAGCTCCAAAGTGACCTGCTCATATCTGACCCCCATCGTGGGGGTGGGGTGGATGAGATCCTCTCTGGAGGAGATCGTCCAAAGCCTCCACAATTTTTCATACACGAAGTTCAAAATTCAATGAAAACCCACCACATATTCTAGGAAACAGAACGAAATGAACAGAAACGAAGAGAAAAACAACTAGCAGCTCATGAGTGATTAAGATGTTGGAGTCATGCAACATCTTAGCTAAAAATAACTATGAATAATGCATTCAAGAACATGGCTGAAAATAGAAAACTTCATGAGCTAACTGGAAAGTATCAGAAATTTTCAAATGGGGAGTTTAGAATTTAAAAGTAAAATAGTTAAAATTAAAAATTCAGTAGACGGGTTTGGCAGCAGACCAGGTACAGCTCAAGAGAGGATCAGTGGAATGAAAGGTAGGTGGGTAGGATGTGTCTAGATTAACATGCAGAAGGCAAAAGGTGGAAAATCAGGAAGAAATGGGAGAGACACACGGGGTGTGGTGAAAAACCCAGCATATGTGTAATTGCAGTCACAGGAAGACAGACAACGGCGGTGGGGAAAAGCAATGTTTGAAAAAATAAGGAACAATTTCTTTTCTTTACTGCTGTAGAAAGCTTTAAAATCAGGTTATAGATTAAAGAACATCTATATATTCTAAGCAGAATAAATGTCAAAAGGTACACCCAGGGACTTCAAAGACAGAGCAAAAAATCCTAAAAGTGGCTAGACATAAAAAGACGCATTAAAGACTCAACGATAAAACAGAGAACTTACTTGAAAAGAGAAAACAGGATAAAAGCCAAAAGATAATAGAAAGATATCTTTAGAATGCTGACAGAAAAAGTAATGGTCAATTTGGAATGCCATAGCAAAATATCTTTCAAAAACAAAAACAAAACAAACACGTGTTCAGATGAACAGGAGCTGAGATGGTACTTTGCAGGCAGAGCTCTGCCACAGGAAACGCCACAGCATCACTTCCCGGCACAGACTGGTCCCAGCCAGAACCACAACGATGCAGAAGGGACGGGCGTGAGAGGGTGGGTCCAGATCAACGTGGGTTTCTCAAAATAATAACAATAATGTATAATTGGGTTAAAGTTTTTGTACATTTTACAAGAACATCACAAAAAGTAAAGGAAGAAATAAATATAGAAAACGTCTTTTAAAATCATTGCGCAAACTTGGAAAGTAGTAAAATAAATAATTAAATCTAGATACAATCATATCAGAGATAATATTAACTATCTCTAGGGTAACTAAAACAACGACTAAAGATGCAAAATAACAAGCTAATGGGGGAGAAATAAGAAATGAAATTATTAATCAGTCCAAAAGAAGTCAAAAAAGAAGAAAAAGAAAAAATATCATCATGGAAAAATAAATAACTAGAGGAAATATAATAGATTTAATGGGAATACATCAATATGTATCAAATTTAAATGCATGGTCAGACAGAATTTTTAAAATCTCAAATATAAGTGGCTACAAGATGCTACACTAACATAAAGTCTGAGATGAGAAGGG